>NW_019154101.1:23134586-23322139 GCF_002288905.1 Enhydra lutris kenyoni | reverse complement strand
AAAAAAAAAAAAAAAAAGTAACATGGCTTAGGGCACCTGGATGGTTCAGGTTGGTTGAGCATGCGATTCTTGATCTCAGAGTCATAAGTTCATGCCCCACGCTGGGCATAAAGCTTACTTAAAAAATACATAAATAGGGGCGTCTGGGTGGCTCAGTGGGTTAAGCCGCTGCCTTCGGCTCAGGTCGTGATCTCAGAGTCCTGGGATCGAGCCCCGCATCAGGCTCTCTGCTCTCTAGGGGAGCCTGCTTCCTCCTCTCTCTCTGCCTGCTTCCTCCTCTCTCTCTGCCTGCTTGTGATCTCTCTGTCAAATAAATAAATAAAATCTTTAAAAAAAAAAAAAAACTTTTGTTCAGTGCTAGCTGCACATGTCACCATGCTTCCGCATAGAAGGCACTGAAGAAAGAGTTGGATGTATTGTAACATCCCTACTCCCACTTTAAATTTCTAACACAAATGGCTGACATTATGAACACAGTGAGAGAACCAGGTTTATATGACTAAAAAGGCAAGGATCGGTCTGAAAAGAGCAAATTCAGTTACTTTATCTGCATGCTTTCCCAATCTGGAACTGGTGCCCTAGGAATACCCCAGTGTGAAACAAAATCTTGATCAGGAGTATTTTTGTCAGTATGTAGAATATTTCTTAAGCTTTGGTTAGGTGATACAGGCTTGAAGTTCCAGTTCATAAATGAATTGGCTACAAGTGGGAACTTTCCTCTTTGGTTTTTCTCACCTTGGAAAACAGAAGCTAAAAATACACCAAATTGCTGTGTTCAAAGAGTAACCATGTTGTGGTTCTAAATTAGGACAATTCAAAGATAAATTTGGGAAAGAGACCTCAGTAGAACATTCTGATTTCTTAATCTTGTTTCCCAAAGAAATATAAAGTAGATAAACAAATAGAACAATGCCATCATATACAAATTTTGACTGAATTATGAGGAAATAAGCCAAAAAGAATTATGCACCTTTCTTAATGCATGCAAAACTCACCCAAATTCCTAGTTTCTCCGTGCTCTTCTTTGATGTAACAGTTTTGGAGAAGGGGAATCAGTTAGCAGGAGAGGCCACATTAAGAAGTCTTGCCGAAAGTAGATACTTTTAAAAGATCTAAACCCTAATCATACAATCGAAGGGCCACAGTGGGGGGATACATCCATATCTTCTCTTCCAAGACACTTTGAAACCTAGCTTCCTTCCTCCCCAGTCAGGAAAATATGGTGACTTACAAGACTGAGCCATGGTCCAGAATAAGGCTTTATATACCAAAATAAAGTAGCTTATCAAGATCCAATGTTTGTCTGAACTAGGAGGGTATTTCTGAGAAAGGTAAGAATGTGTAAATAGGCATTCAACAGACACCATTTTTCCTTTTTTAATAATTTGTATAAGGAATATTTAATTGAGTTAAGTTTGCAGTAGGGCCAGGAACATTTGATTAAGTTTTTACAAATTAGTTAGCAATCCAAGAAGTCATTCTGCAAGAAAAAGTCATTCTGTCAATTATATTCCAGTAACTCACTCTGGTCCAACTCAACCAGTCCAAAGGAGAAACACATCAAAGTATTATTTCCTACACTTGAAGTATTTTTAAGTAGTTTTGATGGAAAGGAAAAAAACAAGATCAATATAAAATATTCAGTAACTAAGCTTCTTGCTTTAGAATCTTGAACTCTTCAAACAAAATATGCTACAAAAAACCCAAAATAGTGTTTCAAATAATTAAAAAAAGATAAATAGAAATTCTTATTTGTACAAATGATATGCAAGAAAGAAGGCGTAAAGCTAAGATAAAACAGCCAGCTTATCTTTCTTCCAAAAAAACCCACATTTCTTATTCCCTTGTTTAATAAGAAAAACGCTTCAGAGGAGACATCGTGTTCATGTAGATGAATATTGTTTAAGTGTTCTTTATACAATACAGGTCTCTTATGTAAACATTTTTTAGAAATATGATAAAAATTTTCTTATAATTTAGGTTCCATTTCTTTTTTTTTTTAATTTTACTTATTTATTTGACAGAGAGACAGAGAGAGAGAGCACAAGCAGGGTGAGAGGATGAGGGAGAGGGAGAAGCAGGTTCTCTGCAATGAAGGGGAAGCCCGATATGGGACTCGATCCCAGGACTCCCGGATCATAACCTGAGCTGAAGGCAGTAGCTTAACCAATTGAGCCACCCATATGTCCCTAGGTTCCATTTCTAAAAATACTATCTAAAGGGTGCCTAGGTGGTTCAGTCAATTGAGCGTCTGCCTTTGGTTCTCAGGTTATGATCTCAGAGTCATGGGATCGAGCCCCTCTTCTGGCTCTCTGCTCAGCAGGGAGTCTGCTTCTCCCTCTGACCCTTTCCCCCTTATGCTCTCTCTCTCAAATAAATAAATAAAGTATTTAAAAAACAAATACACACATAATAAATAATAAAAATACTATCTAAAAGTGGAATACAATCTTAGAATTCTAGAAAATTACTTGTTATTGATTCGATAGAGAAAAAATCCTCAATTTAATGCAGTGATACATTCATAAACTCTTGAAACATGGGATTATAATATATAGGAATTTCATACAATCTTTTAATTTCAGATCATTTCCACAACAGATCAGCTTTAAAAAATCCCATCTCCACCATCAGTCTCCTTAGTTTATTTCTTCTGCTCTATTAATGCCCACTAATGGAGATATACATTTAATCAGAATCATGGACTTTTGTTAAAACCTTTAAAATAATTTTAAAGGTCTTAAAATTTCTTTTAAATTTTTAAAGAAAATTGTTTTTCTGCTTGATGATTTCAATCCCTTGTATTTATGGCTAGTGTTTTCTGTTCCATTTACTGTTTATTTCAATCTGCTTCAATATCAATATGAGTTTTGGTTGTTTCTATTATGTTTTAAGAATATAAAAGTTTCATAGGCACTTTTCCAGTTTCTTTAATACGGTAAAAGCCATTCAATAACCCTGAGTTAATATTTATCATCATTTTACAAATGATATAACTGAAACTAATAAGGAAGTTAAGTATATTTTTTTAAAGATCTTATCTATTTATTTGACAGAGATAAAGAGATCACAAGTAGGCAGAGAGGCAGACAGAGAGAGAGGAGGAAGCAGGCTCCCTGCTGAGCAGAGAGCCCGATGCAGGGCTCAATCCCAGGACCCTGGGATCATGACCTGAGCCGAAGGCAGAGGCTTTAACCCACTGAGCCACCCAGGTGCCCCAAGAAGTTAAGTATTTTGCCCAATATAGAGCTCCATCTCTCTGATTTCAAAGTATCGTGATTGTGTATGAGATTCTCAGGCAAAACACCAAAAATATGAATGCTTTTAAAATGTGAAAGTCGGGGGCGCCTGGGTGACTCAGTGGGCTAAAGCCTCTGCCTTCGGCTCAGGTCATGATCCTGGGGTCCTGGGATCGAGCCCTGCATCTGGCTCTCTGCTCAGCAGGGAGCCTGCTTCCTCCTCCCTCTCTCTCTCTGCCTGCCTCTCTGCCTACTGTGGTCTCTGTCTGTCAAATAAATAGATAAAATCTTTTTTAAAAATTAAAAAATAAATAAAATGTGAAAGTCATGATTAATCATTTTAAGTCAAAATAACTGTTAAAATTTCACTTGTCTCAAAACTGTGTTCCCTTCTAGGTATCATCTCGACTTGCTATGTATTTCTTCCTTACCACTCCTCCTCACTTTTCCGATCTTTGTGTACCTTTCTTTTCATCATGATTTATACAGTACCTCACTTTCCGTAATGCTATATTTTCAACAATTCATCTTTATCTATTCTGATTTGTCCTTTTTACATGAACATCCTTCATCCCACATGCCAAATTTCTTCCCACTATAATTTATAGACATCATCACTTGGTTAGACTTGACCCTACCTGTCACAATTGCCTTCAAATACATTTTTTTTTAAAAAGAGGGCACAGACAATATTCATGTTGTAGTGCTCTGTCACCAAGATAAAACAGTTACAGTGCAGAACTTCTTTAAGTCTGGTGTTTGCAGTTTATGTTCGTTCAGTGCTGTGTACACATAACCGAAAATCAATAGGAAGTTAATGGAAAGCAAATACCATAGGGAGAATCAGGCACTACACATAACGTACTTATAGAGCAAGAGAGAAACATTTCAAGCAAATGGATAAAAACAAGTTTGGAAAGTTGAAGAAAAAATGGATTGCTTGTTTTATATGATTCCTACCTGTAGGGAATCTATAACTTGGCCTACGTTCGATATGCTTTCACTTTCTCATACTGTTAAAAATGTCTGTTTGGAACACCTTGAGGGAAACACCCAGATTAAGATGATTCACCAAGGTGTACTCAGGACATTCATATATCTTCTTATTCTCAAAATTATAAGAAATAAGCTCTCAAAGATTTGAGTATCTCTCAATGACTGATGTAATGAACAGCTAAGATAGAAATAGCCAAGCTCAAAGGTGCTCCAACCACTGACACCTCTGTCCAGGAAGGTAGAATAATTCTAGTCGCCTGAATATTCTACTGATGAAAGTACTTCTTTTTAGAACATTAAGAATTGGATTCTAATAGAAAATTCACTTTATTAATTATAATATGAATTATTCACAAGCATTTTCTGAACACTTCATTATGTGCTCCATATATATGCAAGTTGGCGTTACATATCTCTATCATTCATTCAATGATTTATAAAAAGAAGATTGTATAGCATAGTGGTTAAGACCATAGGCTCTGGAGTCAAGCTTGATATAAAACTTACTTTTGCCCTCTGCTGTAAAAGTCTAATTAAAAAAGTATATTAAGTATTTAAGTAATTATTCTCTGCATAGTATATAGATAGTAACATAACCTAATGTTATTATCTCTACCCAATAGTGTGTATTCAGTTTCCTGTCCTTTCTGTAGAAAATTATCACTAATTTTACCATTTTTATCATACAAATTTACTATCTTACAGTTCTAGAGGTCAGAAGTTCAAAATGGGTCTCACTGGGCTAAAATCAAGGTGTCAGTAGGACTCCATTCCATCTGGGGGCTCCAGGGAAGAATCCATTTTCATGCCTTTGCCAACTTTTAGGGGCCACCTGCATTCCTTGGTTCATGGTCCCTCTCCATCTTCATAGCCAATGATAGACTACTGAGTTTCTCTTATCAAATCATTCTGACTCTGATCCTTCTGCCTTCTTCTTCCACATTTAAGGACCTTTGTGATTATACCATACCCACCTTGAAAATATCTAATATTTTCCTTATGATTTTTTATTTTTTAAGATTTATTTTTTTATTTTAGAGAGAGAGAGAGAGAGTGTGTGTGTGTGTGTGTGTGCATGCACGTGTGTCGGGGGGGAGGAAGAGGTAGAGAGAGAAAAGCAGTCTACCTGCTGAGTGGTGAACCTAAACTCCTCTTGATCCTAGGATCCTGAGATCATGACCTAAGCTGAAATCAAGAGTCAGTCACTTAACCAACTGAGCCACCCATGTACCCCAAATAATGTCCTTATCCTAAAGTTATTTGATTATTAAATTTAATTCAATCTGTGATCTCATTCTCCCTTACTGTGAAATTATTTCAACATAATTTATTCACAGACTATTAAGGATTAGCTGGTGTGTATCACTGGGATGCTACTATTCTGCTTACCATATACTGAGTAAACAATATTATTTAATTTACTAACTATACCACTTTTTAAGTTAGGCATAATAGGAAAAGATTGACATTTATAAGGTCTCTTTTCAAAATAACCCAATGATATTAGGTAATAACAAAGTCAACTAACTGTATGTGTATTTTTCATTAAACATTTTTATTAATATTTTTACAAATAAAAATATTTCTATAAAAATAATTGAATGCAATTGTAAATTACAGAAATGTAGAAATATATGATGGTAAATAAATTTTCACAAAAAATTTTATTTGTTTTAATTTTGAGGAGCAAGGATTTGTTATTTTTAAAAGAAATTTTAATTATTCTTTAAGATTAAATCCCTGTGCTAGAAGCTAAGAAAGTTACAAAATACATAAAAACTATATCTTTAGGAACTCTCTGTCTGATCTACAAGAGAAAATATTCATTTCTCAAACCAGTAAGAAGCACAAGCATCAGTTTATGTTTAAGCACATTACATCTTTCAGAACCGCTTCCAGATTGAGATCAATGTGGGATAGTTTTCAGAGACGAACAAGGTTTTTTGGGAATGGCTGCCTAACAATTTTGACTCACTGCTTTCTCTTAAAACTGGTAAATATTATGGACTCATTTTTCTTGTCCAATCCTCACTCCAAAATACACTTGCAATTATGTATACAATTTCTACGTTTTCACTGATTCCTTGAAGCCTAAACACAAACTCCAAAGATCCATGGCCTTGGGAAAAATAGTTCTGTTCTGTTGGCATTAGATATGACTAGATATGATTCAATATGACAGATTGGTGAATAAAAGAATGGATTTCTAAGGATAAGGAAACAGCCAAAAATGGCCAACCTCTTCCTCTATAAGATGGCGCATAATTCATGCTTAAAATCTGATTAGTTCTCCTGTTTTCTTTCTCTTTCCAGTGCCTGATGTTTTGGAGAGAAGTCTGAGCAATGTCAGTTGTACAGCAGAAAGAAACAAGTCTTACTAAAACAATGTAAGGAAATATATATAACCAGCATTGTATTTATTTGATAGTCCAAGCCTTTCCACTTAGAATGGTAGATTTCTAAGGCAGGATAAGTCTTTGCATTCACTACTTGTTTCTGACAAAACTAGATAAAGTGTATTATTCTCTGCATTTTATGTCACAAGACTAACACTTATTTCAAGAAGAAAATTAACGTCAAAGGCACAAAAAAAGAATTCAGAAATTTATACTCATACACTTTTGCATTTCTGCCACTTTTTTGTTACAAGAAATTATAAAGTGATTTTTTTTTTTTCTTTTTAAATCCACAGGCCCATTGGAACAAGTCTGGCACTTTAGCATCTGGCTTAGAAAATATATACAAAAACACTTTATTTTAGTTCCTCAAAAAATCATTTCATATCATGTAGCCCTAGTCAAATTCCTTTTCTTAATGATTTCTGAATGGCACTCATCATAGTAACAGTGAAGTAAATAACTAAGAAATTAATTATTTAAGATCTTCCCTTTCAATCCCCTCAAGAATATGAGCTTCTTAAGGAAAGGGCGGTATCTGTTGGTTTGTGTGAAATATCCAATGTCTTATGCATTCAAAGCTGCTCAGTGGAAAAAATAAGTGGTTAACTAAACTCTGTATCCTTGAGATGCATCCTAGACTGATTCTGTGTGGATTACCTCATTTTACTAAATGATACTTCCCGTCTTCTCTTACTAGCCTTACATTTTGCTCCTGTCCCTTCTCTAGCTATAAGGTCCTAGTACTTAAACTACCCACACAGAAGTTTTGGGTGGTGTTTTTTGGGGGTTTTTTGTTTGTTTGTTTTTTTAACTCGGCTCAAGTACAATCTTCTTTTTCTTAGAAACAATAGAATCTGATAGATTTCTTCATAGCCAGGCTCTGACTTGACCTTAGTTCTTCCTCTGCAAACTGCCTTCACGTGCTGCCCAGAAGATGGCATATAGTTTGCACAGCTTCTACTCTTATGGTGGATGTTGGATAATACATCTGACAGCTTATATCAAAATAATTACTGAAAAAAAAAAGTTTGAATAGTTTATTAGTGGAACTCCTGTGTTATTAGCACTATAAGTTTAGCTAGATAAAGCAAGCAAATGAGAAAGAGAATTTATTATAAAGATACAGCTATATTTCATTAATGCCTAAGGACAGAAATATAGGTTGGCTTTGGAGGAAAAAATGAAATAGAAAAGGGGAAGACATCAAAACCCCAGAAAATTCTCTTTCTTCTCCTCTCTCCTTTGCTTCTCACTAAGAACTAACTTCATCCATTCATTTTTCACTAAAGGCCTCAAAGATACAGTGCAGAAAGATGTCCATTTGGCAGCATCCTAGGAATACATTATATTCATTCAAGTGGTTCCCCTTGTTTCCAATTTTAATTTTAGAGCTCATATTTAAAATCCCAGGAAAATAATGCCAATTAGATTGTCTTGAGTTAGATGGCCCCTGTGTTATAATACACCATCAACAAAAAAAAGAACCGTATTGTGCCAACATGGCTCTCATGGATCCATCCCAATGATGTTACAGATTACCCAAATGGTGGGGTGGGGACAGCCAGGAAGGAAGGAACTGGCCTCATTATAGAAGGAAATATGCTAGATGAGAGAGCGCTCTAAAATGTCTGCCAACCTAGCAGAAAATAGTATTTAATGATTATTGGGTCTCTGGATTAGAGATTAATTCATTCATATGCATTGAAATGAGGGAAGGAATGATATAAATGTAAAGATTAATAACTTTCACTGTATAAGAATTTAAATTTTGTTAAATAATGAAATATAACTGAAACAAAAAGGGAAACCACAAACCACAAAATGTTAATAAATGATACCTCCCCCCAAAAAATCTAGATCATAAAGGAGTTCATACAAATTAGATAGAAGGCCCTAGCAAAGTTTTTTTTTTTTTAAATCGGGAATATATTCCCAGATTCTTAATTCACAATAATTGTAGTCACAATCTTTACAATGAATTAATCTCTGAAAGGAAAACTGTTAAAAACCAACACATAACTACTGAATTACTCATTTATGGTGATGACTCATGTGACTATCAGTATATATATGTAAAGAGTTCTGGAAACCCCAAGTCAGATGACTACTTAACAAGATTGACTAAGACAAAAAGAGCATAAAATTATCGCTTAAAAAGGAGGGCTTATTGAGTAAAGTATGTCTGCATGCAGCAAAGGCAAAGGAGACTGAGGACCAGAGTCACAGGGAGTTTCTAGCACTATCCCCAAGGGAGAGGACTTCTAGTCAGCAGACAAGAACTTTCTCCCCTGCATAAGAAATGGTGCCCTAAAACTGACTGGATAACCACAAGAGCATTTCATCTCCCATAATTTCAGAACAAGTGTACTCAAATCCTTGACAAATTCCTCAGGTCTCTTTGGAGAAGGCTACATTTTGTTGGTCAGGGTGCCAGAGTGGAGACAGTTGCACCCAGAGAGATATTCAGTATCTTCAGAGGATCTCCCTTCCCTCAAGTCCTTGGCTGAGTCCTGGTGAGTGCAAATGTGTGAGGAAACAGAACAACCCACAAGGATTTGAGGGGAAAAGTCACTAGGTTTTCAGAGAGTCAGGAATAATCCTCTCACAAGTGACAGTGGAAAATAGGGCATTGGGCAGAATACCCATAATGGTTTTCCCTTAGCAGTATGGCAAAATCAGCTGATCTTATCCCACCTACCAAAGATTAAACTCAAGACCTAAAAGAACCAATTTGTTTCCACATAACTTAATGTGTCTTAGAACAAAGCTCAAAAACATTTATGGTAATATAAAAATGTCCAGCATTCAACACAGTAAAATTCATAAAATCTGTTCTCCAAAAATAAAAAGAACAGAAAAATAAGACTCCTAATGAGGAGAAAAATATCAAAACTCACTCAAAATTATAAAGATGACAGAATTTATAAACAAGGATATTAAAACAGTTACCACAATTATGTATTGAAATATGACCCACATGTTCATATAACCATAGGAAAGACTGAATATTTTAAACAGAGACATGGGAAATATGAAAAATACCTAAACCAATCTGGAGATGAACACTACAATGTACAAATAAGCCTCAACCCTTACCTCAAACCATATATAAAAATTAACTTGAAATAGATCATGGCCCTAACTATAAAAGTTAAGACTATAAAACTCTTGGATAAAACATGAGAAAGTCTTTGTGAACTTGGAGTACTATTTTTACCATTTCTATGTACTATTTTTAGGTGGTACATAAAAGCTAGACCATAAAAAAAAATTGGTATTTGTACTTCATCAAGATTAAAGATGACTGCCTTTGGGGAGACCTTTACAGAAATAAAAAAGTAAGCCATGGCCTAGGAGAAAACATTCAAAATACACATATCTGACAAAAGACTTGCTTCCAGGATATATAAAGGCAACTTACAATTCAATAATAAGAAAAATAACAAAATTATAAAGGAACAAAATATTTAAATTGATGCTTTACAAAACAAGATACATAAATTGCCAATAAGCATCTGAAAAATCACTAATCAGGGTGCCTGGGTGCTCAGTTGGTTAAACATCTGACTCTTGATTTCAACTCAGGTCATGCTTTCAGAGTTGTATGATCCAGCCCTGTGTCAGTCTCCATGCTCAGGATGGAGTCTGATTCTCCCTCTCCCTCTGCTCCTACCCTTGCTCACACTCTATCTCTAAAATAAATAAAAATCTTAAAAAATAATATAATAATCACTAATTATTAGGAAATGCAACTTAAAACCAATCAATGCCCAATAGAAATTGCTAAAATTAAAAAGTCAGACAATAGATAGTACAAGCAAGAATATGTAGCAATGGTAACACTCATATATTGCTGGTAGGAATAAAAATTCTACAACCATTTGGAAAATATTTTGAGAGTTTCTTATAAGGTGAAATATGCACTTGACAGTTGAATCATTAATTCCATTCATAAGTATTTATCCATGAGAATGAATAACAAATGCTTATAAAAATCCATGATAGTGGGGTGCCTGGGTGATTCAGTGGGTTAAAGCCTCTGCCTTTGGCTCAGGTCATGATCCCAGGGTCCTGGATCAAGCCCTGCGTCAGGCTCTCTACTCAGCTGAGAGCCTGCTCCGCCCCCACCCCCGCCTGCTTCTCTGCCTACTTGTGATCTCTGTCTGTCAAATAAATAAATAAATAAAAATCTTAAAAAAAGAAAACATCAAGGTGATGGGAAAAGAAGATAAGATATATTCATAGAATGGAATATTACTCAGCAGTGAAACAGAACCAACTACTGATACATGCAGCAACATGCATGGATTTCAGAAATACTACAGAGGAAATGAAACAGACACTAAATATTATATACCACATGATTTCATTGATATGAAATTCTAGAATAGTCAAAACTAATTCATAAGTTGTCAAAACTAATTTGGAAAGCAAATCAGTATTTTTTGGGAAAAGGAATAAGTAGAGTTATTGATTGTAAAGAGGCACAAGGTTATTTTTGAATGAAGGAAATATTCTGTATTTTGGGTTTTGAAGAGGTTACAATGTACACATCTGCTAAAATTCATCAAATTATATACCATATTCTCTAAAAATGGATGAATTTATATATAAATTAATGCATTCAATTTTTTTACTTTCCTTGAGATAACAAATCTATATCATGGGAAATGGATAACACTTTTCCACTGCTCTACACTTTGAAAGAAACAAAATAATGGATTGATAGCAAGATCAGAATAAAAAGTGGTAAACTTCCGGGAATGGGTAGGAGTGAAATTATTTGTATCTCAAGGAAGTGTTCACAAAAAGGCAACAACTGTGAACAATATTCTGAATAATTTTTCTTCACTTTACTGATAGTGAAGAAGATAACACTTTCTGTGGATACTAGCCACCCTCTTTCCCCAGCTACTCTAGCTTGTCAATGGGCTCATGAGCAAAATAATCAAGCATCAGGAATAGAGGCTATGCATGGGTTTAAAAACTTGGTCTTACCTTCAACAAGACTATTCTGGCTACCATTATTGCTAAATATCTAGCATGCTATAAGCTGAGTCTGATGCTGATTTCCTTTATGACACCATACACAAGGGGATCAACTAGCAAGGATGACTACTCTACCTCTTCATGGAAGAGGAAGGAACATGTTTCATAGGAATAAATGCAAAAGATATGGTTATGCCTTTACTATCTGCTCTTCTTTGAAGCACCACTACCCAAAGGTTAATGGAATTTCTGGTTCTCTATCCTGAATCCCACAAAACTTTGCTTTGGACCAAACAAGGTGTTTGCCAGCAAAGAATAGGAAAAAGTTCAACCCCACGGAATCTATTGATCTTATCATGTACAACATCACTTCAAGTTTCTTTACCTGATACGACAGTGGAATACTCTATTAAAGACCCAGCTGGTGTACCAGCTAATAATACCTTGACCAACTAAGTGCTGTTCTGCAAGATTTTGTGTGTTTTGAACCAGCAACTGATATGGTGCTATTTTTTATATAACTAGAAGACGTGAATCAGGGAACTAAGAAGTGAGAATGGGAGTGGTTGGTTCCTCTCACTGTTATCCTTGGGGACCCAATCACAAAATCTTTTCTTTCCATTTGCCATTATTGGCTCTAGTGGACCTGACAATGATTCCTCTGAACTTGAAGTTTAAACTATTCTCTGTCACTTTGAATTCTTCACACCACTAAGTCAATAGACAAAGAAGTGTTTGCTGTACCAGCTGGAGTGATTTATCCTGATTATCAAGAATAAATAGAGTTGTTGCTATATACTGAAGGCAATAAGTATTCAAGGGATCCTTTGGGTTGCATCTTAGTACTTATAGGTCCAGTGAAAATGGTTAATAAAAGAATGGAGTAAGCCACATAAACAGGGCCACTAAGTACTCCAGTCCTTTGAAAAGGAGGTGTTGTATCCCCACATCAGGTAAAGAACCATGGCCAGCTAAGGAGCTTCCTGAAGGCAAATGGAATGGATAGTGAGAGAAGAAAATTATAAATACCAGTTATGGCTTCTTATTCACTTGCAGAAATCAGGCGTGTAGAAAGTAAGCTCATTTTCTTTTCTGCTTTATGATATATATATTTGTGTATATCAACCAGTTTGTTTTCCAGGCTTCCTCTTCCTCTAATATAAAGTACAATAGTAGAGATTAACCTTACAGTCCAGAATAAAGATATAAGAGAACAAAGGAAAATTCAAACCAAGTTTGAAAAAGAATGGACATCACCCAGAGATACAGTAATTCATGGAATTGTGAGTCTACCCTTTTGATGAAAGAGTGAGTTGTATATGGCCATATGCACATGTGGCTATACAATGCAGATCTACTTCGTATCATGAGGAAACCTGAGGTCAGATGGCTGTTTATTTTTGAAGGTAGCATATGGGTAGAAGGGCATAAGTGGATACAGAGGTGACAGAGGATGAACTAAACCAGATTTATGTTTAACTTCGCATGTCTCCTGTGCCTGTTTGCTATGGACTGAACATTTGTGTCCACCCAAAATTTATATGGTGAAATCCTAATCTGCAATGTGATAGTATTTGAAGATACAGTCTTTGGGAAAGAATTAGAATTATATTAGGTTATGAGAGTAGGGCCCTTGTAAAAAGAGTCAGAGACATAAGAGCTATCTCCCTGTCTCCCTGTCATGTAAGGACACAGCCCAGAGATAATCATCTGTAAACCAGGAAAAACTCACTCACCAAACACTGGTTCTGCCAGCACCTTATTCTTGGACTTCCCAGCCTCCCAAACTGTGAGAAATCAATGTTTGCCGTTTGAGTCACCAAATCTACGGTATTTTTGTTATAGCGGCCCCATCTAAGACAGTATTTTATTTTCCAGTGTGCTTCAAATGAGGAGAACCTGAAACTCCATTTCCCAGACCCAGGCCCCCTTTAACTGAATGGTTCCAGGTTGGCTGGCAAATGGCGAGCAAGCATTAAGAGGCAGAAAGGAGCAGGAAAGAAAGCAGCATTCTTTCCTGACAACAATTTTAAAAAGATGAGCAGACAACACGAGACATAGTGAAGACTTCCAAATCATCCACTTAGGGCAGCTCAGGTAACAGAAACATTAGGAGTCATGTTTTGGAGAGTCTTAAAATTCATAGTAACATCGAAATGAACTCTTGAGAATCCTCTCTAGGTCTACAGGTCACACAGACCAGCAGGTTGGCTTCCCTTTATGTCACTAGCCAGCCCTAACAACGGTTATGCCTGTAATTCCTGGGACAAACCCCTACCTGTTCGAATTATCTAGAGAGAATTCTGATCTTCTGGCTGAAATCTATAATACAGGAAAATACCACAACTTTGGTATGTCCAAAAAAATGACAAAGAATTATCCCTTTAGAACATAAAAACACAAAGAAATAAACAACAAAACCATCCTTCTGGTGAAGCCATAGATCAGGGTTTTTGCTAACATAATGATCTACTAAAAGGGCTACTTTTATGGGAAATAGAAGGGCTATTCTTGATTTACTATAAGGAATTATTCAAAAACATTTTATTTTGGTTATACTTCTTTTGATAGGAATTGGAGGAAAAGTAGTTCACCACAGGAGCATAAACTCAAAGCTTGAAATGAATGAATGAACCATCACTTGGGTTCTTACTCTAAGTCAGGAAAAACTCCACAGGCAGATCTCACTTTGGTTTCAATTAATCTCATCAAACTCTTTACCAGTGAGCTCATGTTACTATATTCAGCCTACTGTACCTGGTGTTATAACAATAAAATTGAAATATTTTGTAAATCATGCATTTTAGATTATTGAAAATATGACATTTAATATCAGAGGCACTAAATGATGAATGAGTTAGTGCTAGAGAAAAGCAAATTCCAGTTTCCTGCTCCAAGAAACATTTCATACCGGTGACTAAAATTTAGGGTTTTGTTTCAAAGTTAATCACGAAACTAATGCTGATTTAGAAGAGATCTTCATGCATGCACCAGTTAAGGAAAACACCTCCGTGAGCAACCTGAGTAAAAGCTCACTTCAAAGTAATAAAAAGTTCAAAATGTAGCTCTCTGTGTTTGTGATTTTATGTTCAGCTTAAAAAAGATTACTCTCACTTAATACAAAATACTTGTTGTTGTCAAAAGAAACGTTATGGTCCATTAATGCTCCTGGTAAGAGCATTTAAATATTTCATTGTCACGGAGAACCCATCATTCAAATCACTGATTATTTATTCCCTTTTCATCTGTTAAAAACAAGGTTAAATTACAGAAGTTATTCATTAAAGATCTATTTAGCCTATAAGAAGTAAATGAAGCTTTTCCAACTAAAAATAATCCTGGCCACTTGCTACATTTTTAGCATGCTAGCAAATGACATACTGACATGTGAAGAGCTAGACAGTTATAGTGAACCCAATGTGCTTTTGGCACAAAGTCAATGTTCTATCAGGCAACACTACTGCCTACTATATAATGTGACACCTAACTCTATCAGTAACATCATATTCAACTTCCAGATAAGTTTTACTATTGACATGTTCCTCTTAGCATCAAGTGACAAGAGAATGTGTCCAGTAAAAAGTTCTGAACCTCAGACACACCAGAGGCATGACAACCTAATCTGTGTTCCACTGAGCATTTTGGTCAACTGATAACAAATGTTACAAGTGACAACCAATTGTGGGAGAAGTTGATTCCAAGGCAATTGCAGAGGGCAGAATCCCTCTGATGGTTCTAGAACATGTTACAGTCCGTCTGAAACAATGCATGAACAAGTAGAAGAGCCAGAAAGTGATAGCAGAGCAGCTATTTTTGTTAGAGTGGAGCCGAGGAGAAAACTTAAGTTCGAGAATGACTGCATAAGCTATGATCTACAAATGGTCTTCAAAGCAGCAGCATTTTCTAAAGGATAGATATTGGTGAGAAAATTGCCTGGATATTTTCAGGTAATATTGCTTAATTTCTTGAAAATGTAATATGACTTATGAGAAAATAATGCTAATCTCCATTTGCGGACACCCACCAGGTACCAGACATTGTATCATACCCTTTATTTCTTTAACATATTTAATTCTGGTAACAATGCTTCCAAATAGTCATTATTATCTTCATGTTTTAAATGAGTAAGCTGCAGGAGCTTAGCCACTGCCCAAGATCACACAGCTAGCAAGTGGAAGAGCCAACATTTGGTCCCAAATGAATATGGCTCAAAGTCTAAGCTTCTTCCCTATTCAAAAATGTGTGAATTTCATATTTATCATTGCTTATATACATCTATAAACAAACATGTATTCACACTGTGAATACACCTATCTTTAGAATATCATTTGTAAACAATTCCTTGGGCATTTTGAAAACTCTAATAGGCACTTTAAGGGGGAAAGCTATGTAGACCGTATTTCTGCTCTACTATTATGAAAGACTGAAAAAATCATAAAATCATGAAAAAAATGGAAACTCAGTTAAGAGAGAAAGGGTTTTTGGTGCAGACTAAGAATATGTAAATGATTTAATCAGTTTTCTGGGACTGATTTTCAGAGTACTGAAAACAATCTCCCTAGGAAAGGTTAAGTATTAAATATGGTTTTTATAAGATATAGAAATAGGAAAGGAACATTCATGAGAATTATTTTTGAGGAAAAAATTTTGGATATCTCAGAGAAAATTCAAAAATTCTTTCACATTATTTGCCATAAAATAAGCAGCTTTGGGGAAGCTGCAGAAGATAGATTAGCAGGATGTAGAAACCAGCCAAAACGATGCCGAGACTGGAGGCTGATTTCCTCGAAAAAAAGCTAAAAATATACCTCTGCATCAAACAAAGAAAGTTCTGGAGATTGGCATATATGTTTTTTCTCTAGTTTGAAAATAAGAATGGAACCCTCTTCAACTTACTGAGACTGATGATTCAATCACAAAATACCTCTTCATTTGATTACTTTAGGAAGCTCTCTTCAGCTGTCCTGAGCTTTTTTTGTCTTGTCCCTTTTGTTTTGTTTTGTTTTTTTAAATTTCTTTCTTTGCTTTGTTTGAGTCAACCTAGTAGGAGGTTTAGAATATCTAGGATGTGTGTCCTGGTAGCTCAAGAGAAAAATCAGCTGATTAAAAAGCATTTGTATCTTTAGGTGACATATGAGCAAACCAAGATCATTCTCTAATTAGCTTGGCAAACTTTGACAATTCAGTAGCTTTGTTTCTGCCTCATTTTCTTCCACTATAAAATAAGGGGATAGGCTGGATGATGTTTTCAAATTTATCAACTCTAACTTCTAGAATTTTGTATACCAAGCTAACATCAAGGAGTGGAGCTTGGGACTGTCACCCTCCATGTTATATACCTTGATTACAGCTCTTGCTGCCTTATTTCTAAATAATGATATGTATTAAACTTTCATTAACAAACATTAATATTGATTTCTCAACCATTATTTTGTGATAGTTGACATAATTCTATTACCTTCAGTGCACACCATGGCAAATATCCACTAAGTGCCTTCTAAAAATAATCCTGAGTCCACACATTTTGAATACCTAGCAGAGTACCCTCCCTTCCTCCTTTTACACTCAGAAGGGATTGATTTCATTGGTCTTTTCAGTAAATAAATACCCTATTCTTTTCAATCTTATCCTTTCTTTCCCAATTTATTTTACATACTCTAACAAGTGACTTAACTGGGCCCCTCACACTATCTGACCAAACTCAGTGTGACTTGAATCTCTGAAAAGAAAACCTTTGCGTTTACTCTTTTGATCGTTTTAAGAGTATGTCAATCTCTGCGTATCACTTTCTTGTTCTAGCAAGGGTAAGTCTGGTCACAACTGCCAGGTCCTTATCAAATTTCTCTCGCTTTTGTGATAAGCGTTTGGGATTTCAACTGACTGAGGGAGGATCCCTGAGACCATGGCTGCAGGTGGATTCCCTGAGTTATCTTCATCTGTCCCACATCTCTCTGCATCAGTGGAGCTGGATTATAATGTTGCCTTTGTGTAACAAGGAAAACTTTTCTATTTGTCTGTCAAATGTAAATTTACCAGGTCTGGCAGCCACAATGTAGTTTTGAGGAAAGAATGCTTTGGAGTAGATCAGGTTTGAGTTCTGAAGCCACAATTCTCTTTGTTTTGTTTTGTTTTTAAACAAGTAATTTAAACCATTTTCTTAAAAATGATTATTCTGCAAGTCCAGAAGGATGAGTCTGGCAACTTTTCTTCCATTGGCGCCCATGATGATAAATGATAGCATAATTTCTATTTACCCAGCTATGAAATTTTGAAAAATAATTCAGGATTTGGGTAAATAACCCACGGAGTATCAGGGTTCAGTTTCCATCCCCCCAGTATTGTAACTAGAGCAATTTCAGCTCACCTAGGTGGTTAGATTTAATGTTTCAAGTCAGAGACAGACTGGGGCGCTCAAAAAGGAGACCCTTTCCTACTTATTCTCCCTTCCTGTCACTCTCCAGTTCTCTGCAAGAGCTGACATCATTGCTGCCATTGTACTCCCAGATACTTAACCCCACTGCCTACCTGCTCTTCAGAACTGATTTTACTATTCAGCATATCACAAGCACAACATTTAGAATCCCATACCTCACCAACCACTCATAATAAGGCTGTTCTCCAATGTAAGAATTATTTTATGTATCCATTTTCTAGGGGTGCAACAAATTACCTCACATTTAGTGGTCTAAAACAACAGAACTCTATTCCCTCACAGTTCTGAAGGCCACAAGTCTGAAATCAGGATGTCAGCAGGACTATGTTCTCTCCAAAGCCTCCTGGGGAATACCCTTCATTGTCTCCTCCACCTTCTGGCGGCTCTAAACATCTTCTTGGATTGTGATGGCATCACTCCAATCTCTGCCTCCAGGCTCACATTACCTCCTCTTTTGTGTGTCTTTTAGGTGTGTCTATATACAGTCTCCTCCTGCCTCTGTCTTGTAAAGTTATAAGGACTTTTGTGATGGTATTTTTGGACCCACTGGATAATTTAGGGAAATCTCTCCATCTCAAGATCCTTAACTTAATAACATCCACAAAGACCCCTTTTTTCAAATAAAGTAAAGATTTACAAATTCCAGAGATTAGGATCACTATCTTTCAGTGACCATCACTCAGCCTGCTACACTCAGCCATAGAAGGTCAGGGTCATAAGTAATTTTACTTCTTTCTATCTTTAGAAGAAACAATTTATGATTTCTCTTAATAAAGAGTTGATAGCAAACATCTCTATGTACATTTATATAGTACCAGCCTACATTGTCCTTTATCAATCCAGAGTATTTATCCCAAGAAAGGACACTGTCCCTAAACTTTTCCTACCCTAGAATGATTTCCCTACCTTCTTCATATGTCTTCCCCACATCTTATCTTCTGAAAAACAATATTTTCCTATTAATAAAAATATTTATTATGGTAAAGTCTACCTTTATCTCCTTTATCTTCCTCTATGTTCTTTCCTTCATCATGTACTTCTTGAGTCCCCATAATGCTCCAAGATCTGTAACAGCCACCGACATTTAATCTGAAAGTCTCTTATCCTTAATTTACTTAGGACACTTAAGGACTTTTATGAAAACATTCTCATATGCTGTTTTGCCAGCCAAGTCTTCAAAATAGATTGGTAGGTGTGTAGAAGTACAACCACTCCTCTGAGGCACTTCCCCTGTTGGTATCCCAAGATTTCAAGTACCTTTCAAAACACTCATTATATCCCCAGAAGTCCTATCAGAGTACCATCAGTAAAGCATGAAGCTAGCCAGGACGTCAGTGGGTAACTAAAGGTAGAATGGGATAGTTTTTACCTGAAGGAGGCCTTCACCAAAGGAAGGTGCCAATCAATCTAACCTGAGATTCAAAAATTACCTCAAAGACAGTATCAGATGAGAAGGAGTTCCCATTGACAAGGTAGTTGGGCAGGAAGACAAGTGAAGGGAATCTTACTACAGAGGAGCCAAGAATTATATTGTCAGAAAATTTCCCAAGCTTAGTTATCTAATTATAAATTAATGTATTACTTGTGGAAAATTTGCAAACTACAGAAATGAATTTTAAAAGATTTACAAAACTCATTCAGAATTCCTATCACCCAGATAAAACCATAACTAATGTTTCAGTGTATTCCCCATAAGTCCTTTTTATAAAAATACATGTTTATTGTAACATAGAAGATACCTTATATATATTATTTTGCACCCTACTTTAATTTTGCTTAATGCTGCATGGAGACCATTTTCCAATTATATTAGATATTTTTTGTAAACATGATTTCAATGAATGTATATTATCTCATCGTGTAACTTTACCTAAGCATTCTTCATTGTTAGACATTTGCTTCAGATTCCATGCTGTATAACGTTGTAGCAAACATTCTAGTGCACAATGCTTTATATGGATCATTAATTATTACTATAAGTTCCTCGATGTAAAAATACCAGGTCAAGAAAATTAACACTTTTAAGACTCCTGACACATAGTAATAAAATTATATATAAATAACTTAGCATAGTTTCTGGCATATAGAAAGTACTAATTAATGCTAGCCAGTGTTTAATAATAACTTTTCATTCAAAAAGATGGTAGCAATTTATACTCCCATTGCCATCCCCCTTTAACTACAATTTTGTTAGAAACACATCTCTGAATCTCCTTTGAAGCTGGAAGGTGGATACTAAGTTCTGATCACCCACCGAAACCAAATACCTACTCCCTGATTCTGTACAGGTTTCAGGTGTGACACTTGCTATATTTCAATCTCTCCAAACAACTTTCAGAAATGTTCTAATGCTCAGACAACCCCTCTCTAAACCTGATCTATTACAGCCATGCTGCACACAGTATACATTTTCTGAAATCTGGGGATAAAGCAAAAGGAAGGGATACCAGCACTGAACAGATGGCACAGATCTCTCCATCCAAATGAGAAGTGTTGTATGTGGTTTGATATCCTCTAGGGAATAACTTTCTATTTTATCCATACCTTGTCCAATGAGAAACTACCAGGGTAAATTTTCTATTTCATCATGCACTTAGCATATTGTCACTATGAACCTTTCCTCTTCTCTCCCCTATTTTGGAAAGCACTTTCAGTTTGATACACAGAGTTGTGTTATAGTTGCTTTGCTTCTGAACATGGGGATGATTTATAAGGGTTTCATACAAGTGTGTGCTGGACAATCTTAAAGGACTGACCTTTCATCAGTCCCAAAACTGGAAAGGAATTAGCTCATTAAAAAGCAATATCCTGGGGCACCTGGGTGGCTCAGTGAGTTAAAGCCTCTGCCTTCAGCTCAGATTGTGATCCCATGGTCCTGGGATCAGACCCCACATCAGGCTATCTGCTCGGCAGGGAGCCTGCTTCCCTTCCTCTCTCTCTGCCTGCCTGCCTGATTGTGATCTCTGTCTGTCAAATAAATAAATAAAATCTTGGAAAAAAAAAAATATCCTATTCCTTATTCAGCTGTCATGAAGTTCAACTTGAAATACAATGATTTTAAGCCTAAGCATGTATGCTATCCAAGTATGGATTTGATATTATACTTCATATTATAATAGTAGTTCAATATGTTTTATGTAATTCCATAAAATGTCACCCTAATGTTTCTTATAGTAGAAAGGATTCAGCTACACTACAAGAAAATCATGCACCCTTACTTAAAAGTTCATTATGAATTTCTCTTATCTGATCACCAAGTATACATACAGCCATTATCAAAGTCTCTCAGCTCCACTATTACATGTGATTTCTACTGTATAACATCATGAGCTACAAGCATTATATCAGTTAAAACAGTCATTTCAGTTTGAAGGTCAAGGATGGGTTTCTGCCCATAAAGATGTAACTCTTTATAACACAAGCCATGTGTTCAGTATTAGATTAAAGAACTAAGAGCTCTGTTTAGGCAGGAAATACATCTTACTCATTATTACAATAAGTGCTTAGCATGGTGCACATAGTAAAAGTTATTTTTTTCTTTCTTTTTTTTTTTTTAGATTCATTTATTTATTTGAGAGAGAGAGCAAGAGAGGGGAGGAGCAGAGGAAGAGAATCTTCAAGCAGATTCCCCACTGAGCACAGAGCCTAACATGGAGCTCATCCTCACAATCCCAAAGATCACAAACTGAGCTGAAACCAAGAGTCACATGTTTAACTGACTGAGCCACCTAGGTGCTTCTAGGTTATTCTTGTAAAAGGAAGGGAAAAAGGGTAGGAGATTTAAAAAGGAAAGAAGGTAAGAAGGGAGAGAGAGAGTGCAAGGAAGTCAGGCAGGGAAGGAGGGGGGAAAAAGGAAGAAGGAAGGAGATTGAAGTAACCCACAACATGTAACAATTTACTTTAGCTTCCCACTCACCTCTTTCTGGCTACCTTTGGTGCTGATTATGTGGATTCATGACCATTATCATACTTGACCTTGATTTAGTCACTAGGCTTTGTCTTTCTTTCTTTCTTTCTTTCTTTCTTTCTCAATTCATTTATTTATTTCAGAGGGAGAGATGGGGGGCAGAGAGAGAGAGTACATGGGGTGGGAGGAGGAAAGGGAGAGAGAGATCTCAAGCAGACTCCCCACCAAGTGTGGAGCCCAATACAGGACTCAGTCTCATGACCCTGAGATCAAGACCTGAGCCAAAAATCAAGAGTCAGACACCCAACAACTGAGCCACCCAGATGCCCATTTGTTTTCTTTTATTGCTGATTTTGTCTTTATAATACAATCGTAGTAGTTGGTTTGTTAGGCTGTTATTTTCAGGTCCAATTACTACTTCTACTCTCTTGTTCAAATAGATTTCTTTCTTTGTTCCAGGATCATCTCTGCACACCATTGGTTTGGTTTGGAATTTTCTTTTTTTTTTTTTTAAAAAAAAGATTTTATTTATTTATTTCACAGACAGAGATCACAAGTAGGCAGAGAGGCAGGCAGAGACAGAGAGAGGGGGAAGCAGGCTCCCTGCTGAGCAGAGAGCCTGATGTGGGGCTCTGTCCTGGGATCATGACCTGAGCCGAAGGCAGAGGCTTTAACCCACTGAGCCACCCAGGCGCCCCGGTTTGGAATTTTCTAACCTGGATCTTGGTAAAATTCCCTTGAACTAAATATTAATGTCACAAAAATTCTGGCTAGTCCACCTATTCTAAGAGGATCTATACTAAAATTTGCCTAGAACTCTAAATTCTTAAATGCTCTGAAAGTAATTATAAATATATTTATGACTTTGCAGTAGCAGCTAATGAAATTTAAAAATATCTTTATATGCAATTTGGAAAGGACTTTCAGATCTGCACAAATAATTAGTGTGAAGGTAATCTAACATGGACAACCAAATGTAAACTCAAGCTTCTTGGGATTTCTCTCCTTCTCCTCTTCTCCCCCTCTCTGTCACACATATGCCCACACACAAACATACACCAACAAGTGTTTGAGTTTTTTTGCTTAGACTTAGGTAATCCATCTTTGATGATGGTAGAAAGAATATAATATTACACTTCAAATCTGAGCTTTAATATTTATAACTGTGTGATATTAGGGTGTCATTTTTAATAAAAGATTTATTATAAAGAAATTTTACTTTACTTTATTATAAGAAATTTACTTTATAGGGTATAATTAATATTTTTAAGATTTTATTTATTTGAGAGAGAGCATGAGTGAGGGGAGGGAGATGGCCAGAGGGAGAGGGAGAAGCAGACTCCCCACTAGGAAAGGAGCTGGACCCCATGCTGGATCCTAGGACCCTGGGATCATGACCTGAACCAAAGGCAGATGCTTAACTGACTGAGCCACCCACGTACCCTGAGGGTATAATTAATTTTATAATTTGCTTTAGAAGTTATGAAAGTAGAATTATTCCAAAATTAACTTATTCTGTTTATTCAAATAAAATAGCATTAAGGACATCATCATTTTTACCATGCATATTCAAGTTTTTTAAATACCTAATTTACTTTCTTGCCAATTTATTTTTATTCATATCTTTATTTCCTAAAAGCTATGATATAGATCATCAGAGAATATCTCAAGTTTCTATATACCTTTAAAGGCATATAAAATCAGAGGATTCTTGAGGATCAAAATACTACTTTTTGAAATTTTATCTCCTTTGATTTTGAAATTCCATGGAAATAAATTCTGTCCTCCAGATTGAATCAATTAATTGCTTATAACTTGATCGTGAATTTTTACTTATGAGTATTGGAAGTTATAGTCAATTAGGAATCAAGAAGATAGAAACCCCAAGCTTTGAATCTTCTGGACTGAATTTGATCTATGGAGATCATTATAGATGCAGAAGGGGCCCTAAGATTATTTCAGGACCCCTTGGCATAGCAACAATGATCAGGCAAAATTAACCACAAAGACAGCATGACAATAATCACATAAAAATGGGGTGCCTGGGTGGCTCAGTGGGTTAAAGCCTCTGCCTTCAGCTCAGGTTATGATCCCAGGGTCCTGGGATCAAGCCCCACATCGGGCTCTCTGCTCAGTGGGGAGCCTGCTTCCTCCTCTCTCTGCCTGCTTCTCTGTGATCTCCATCTGTCAAATAAGTAAATGAAATCTTTAAAAAAAAATAATCACATAAATTTTTTTTTAAGATTTTATTTTTAAGTAGTTTCTACACCCAATGTGGGGCCCAAATTCACAACTTCATGATCAAGAGTCACGTGCTCCCCTGAGGCAGTCAGGTGCTCCCAGAATCACATGAATTTAGGTAACACTTAAAGGCAATCAAATTTATTTTCTTCTGTACTATCCTCCCACCTACCTTTCTCTTTAATCTAATAAAAATACCTAAGAAGGACCTTACAAAGATCATGCCAGGGTTATGAGTTACTGAGAGAGCCAAGAGGGATTTGGGATCCAAAACTCTCATTACTGCAGGTCCTAAAATGGGATCCAAAGTGAGAAGGAACATTACTTTCAGAGGTTGAAAGTATACAAATGCCAAAGATTGAGATGAACTAAATAGTTGATTACAAGTTCAGGGGTGGGGTACCTGGGTTGCTCAGCCAGTTAAGCATCTGCATTCTGTTCAGGTCATGATCTTGGGGTCCTGGGATGGAGCCCGGTATGAAGCTCCCTGCTCAGCAGGGAGTCTGCTTCTCCCTCTGACCAACCCTCCTGCTCTTGCACACTTGCACTCGCTCGCTTTCTCTCTCTCAAATAAATAAATAAAATCTTTTTAAAAATTCTTAAAAGTTCAGGGATGAGGTGATCTTAAACCTAAAATAAGATGGACTCCATAAATAAGCTCCTAAACTTTTCCTCCTCTTGTCAGATTAAGACATGATCATTCTAGAACACAGCAGTATAAGGCACGTGAATTAAGATCAAAATATAATAATCAAGCTATTGTGACAAGAGTAAAAAGCATGTGTTGACCAAAAAATGACCTAGTTCCCACAAGGACTGGCATAATACTTTTAATTACAGACCATTAGTATATTGATGATGATGATGATCTTTTTGGCCACAGCATGTCTTCTCTTTCAAAATCCCTTTTTGTCTGCCTGTTCTCCTCTATATAATTTCAATTGAAAATAAAATATTCAAACATTAACTATCTATTATCTATCTACCTACCTCATCTATCTAATATTGGGCTAAGGAGATAGACAATACAAATCAAAGCTGAAGAAGAAACTCTGTGACCTCAAGGAAATTTGCCACAAAATATTGTGACAAATGATTGCCACAAAATATTGTGACAGATTAAATAAGTCTAACAATGTGAAGAGTAGGGCAGTTGGTAGAGTTGGAGGAAGGAGAGATTATACTCATTTGAAAAGATTCAGAAAAGTCTTCATGAAGAGGTGACATTCAAGAAAGAACCTTAAGGGGCGCCTGGGTGGCTCAGTGGGTTGAGCCTCTGCCTTCAGCTCAGGTTGTGATCTCAGGGTCCCGGGATTGAGCCCCGCATCGGGCTCTCTGCTCAGTGGAGAGCCTGCTTCCCCCTCTCTCTCTGCCTGCCTCTCTGCCTCCTTGTGATCTCCGTCTGTCAAATAAATAAATAAAATCTTTAAAAAAAAAAAAAAGAAAGAAAGAAAGAACCTTAAAATGATTATGATTTTTGTCAAGTAACACTGGGGGAAGGGTTATTTGCTAGCAAATATGCAATCACTGAATATTTTTGAATAGGAATTTTAAGCATCTGACAACAGAAGGATGTCATCCTCTATACCTAGGTTTTGACAAATAACAGCTAAGGAAGTACCTCAACCTTTTTAGTGGCAATTTTATTCATTCCAAAGGGAGATATAATTTTATTTGTTTATTTGAGAATGAGAGAGAGAGATCACAGTGGGGGAAAAGGCAGAGAGACAAGCAGACTCCCCGCCAAGTGTGGAGCTCCACACTGGGCTCAATCCCAGGACCCTGAGATTATGACCTGAGGCAAAGTCAAACCCTCAACTCACTGAGCCATCCAGACATCCCATCCAAATGGAGATTTTGACACTCCAAGACTGTTTAATTCTAGCAACCCTCACATATTTAAAACTGGTAATAAATTTTATGCAATAATTAGCTATTCCTATGACATTTCAAAATATCAAAAAATTTGAACAATTACCTGTTCCTTGTTGATAAGCAACCTTTGGTTATCTTTTGGTTGATGGTCTTTCTAAGGAAGTATGTGTTTTTTCTAAAGTAACTTTGTATCATTCTTGTAAAATTTCTCTACTCAAATCTAGCAAGATGGAAATTATTCTATAAATATCAGAAACCAAAATTTTCCATCACAGAGTATAACTGTATATTTCCTTGGGTCACACCCTGAAAATCTCATGTTCATGTGTATGTGATCTATGTACTTATATGGACATATGTAGTGATTTTCAAGGGTTATCCTAAGTCAGATGCACATTGCTAGATTATTGAAATATTTAGGTAAAAATTCTAATTGGTTTCTTCATAGACTATTTCTTAAATCAATGAGAATTAAAAAGGAAATTCCTACTTCCAAATATAGCTTCATGGGGAATTCCTGGAAAATTTTGTACATTTAACTGTCACTTAAAGCCTAAAGTAGAGTACCTCTCTGACCTTCAAGAGACAAGAGTTCTTCTGTCCCTCACAAGTTGGATTAGAGGACATCAAAGCCCTGAGGATGTTCCAAAGGTCAATAGCTTCAACCAGCTCTACTAGATTTTTCAGAGAATAAAAATTATCTTCTTTAGTCTTGTGTCTACCCATTGCGTGAATAAGAGAGGACAGAAGTAAAAATACATCTTCTCATTCACAAAGGAGACCCTGGCTTAGGAAATGCCGCATTTTCTGGAACTTTCCTTTGTTAATTCTATTTGTTAATTCTATTTTGTTAATTCTATTTATTGAGAAATATATACATTGGCCTGGAATAAAGTAAATAATCAATTCAACTTCTCCAAAATGCCTAAACATCTACATTGCAGGTGCTGTATATCTGGGAAACACAATTCACACAATCCTTTTTCAGGGAGTAGGCAGCCTCTTGGAAACGTCCTAGTCATTCCTAGGTCCAAAATATTACTTCTTCTGCCACATTTCACCTGTTCTCCTCATGAGATTTTATCTTTGGCATCGAATTCAGTGCTTTCTCGCCTCTCCTGTATTGCCTAAGGCTATTCTGAGCTTTTGTGATCATTTTACTTTGAAATAGATATTAGTCTATTGCTTAAAACAATACTGCTAGGTAATACAGGTTAAGTCTTTATATTTTTTTCCTCTTCTTATCTTCATTGTCACCAGATTGAAACTTGATGTACAGTGTTTCCCACATTTAAGAGTTAACTGAAAGCCTAAATGAGGTGGGGAGAAAACCAGCCCTGAGCATAAATTTTCCTTGATGCTTTTAATTTACTGTTTAACTTAGGAAAGCTCTGCTTCCTAAGAGATTCTATGGGTTTGAAAAGAATTAAATTCTCTTAGTTTCATCTAAGATGAAATCATTCATCTAGTGTTAAATTCCACACCCTATATATCATCTCACTTCTGTTAGAATGGTTTTATCAAAAAGAAATAACAAATACTGGCAAGTATGTGGAGAAAAGTGAACCCCTTCCTCACCTTTGGTAGAAATGCAACTTGGTGCAACCACTATAGAAAAAAGTCGGAAGTTTCCTCAAAAAAATTAAAAATAGGGGCACCTGGGTGGCTCAGATGGTTAACTGTCTGCGTTCAGCTCAGGTCATGATCCCAAGGTCATGGAATCAAGTCCTGTATGGGGCTGCCTGCTCAGCAGGAAGCCTGCTTCTCCCTCTCCTGGTTGTCTTCCCTCTCTCACTCTCTGTCAAATAAATAAATAAAAGCTTAAAAAATTAAAAATATACCTATCATAGGATCTAGCAATCCCACTTCTGAGAAATGAAATCACTATTTCAAAAAGATGTCTGCATCTTTTTGTGTTCATTGTAGCATTATTTAAGATAGCCAAGACATAGAAACAACCAAAGTGTCCATTGATAAATGAATGGATTAGGAAGATGTGCTATATATATAATGGAATATTATTCAACCATAAAAAAGAAGGAAATCTTGCCACTGGTGACATGAATGGACCTTAAGAACATTGCGCTAAGTGAAATAAGTCAGAAAGAGTAAAATAGGGTATAATCTCACCTATATGAGGAATCTAAAAAACAAAAACAAAAATGAATTCATAGAAACAGAGAGTAAGGGGCACCTGGGTGGCTCAGCCAGTTAAACATCTGCCTTTGGCTCAGGTCATGATTCCAGGGTCCTGGAATCACACCCACATCTGGCTACCTGCTCAGCGGGGAGCCTGCTTCTCCCTTTCTCTCTGACTCACCCCACTCTCATGCGTGTGTGTTCTCTCTCCCTCCCTCTCTCTCTCTCTTAAATAGTTTAAGAAAAAAAAAAAAGAAAGAAAGAAAGAAAAGAAAAAGGAACAGAGTAGATTGGTGGTTGCCAGAAGAGAGTGGGACAGGAAAATGGGTAAAGGTGGTCAAAACGTACAAACTTCTAGTTATAACATGATTAAGTTCTGAGGATCTAATATATAGCATGGTGACTGCAGTTAACAATACTGTATAGTGTACTTGGAAGTTGCTCCGAGAATAGATCTTAAAAGTTCTCACCATTAAAAAAAAAAAAAAAAAAAGTTAACTATGTGAGGTGATAAATATGTTAACTAACTTTATTGTGGTAATCATTTCACAATATATATATTTATGTCAAATCATCACATCATACACCATAACTTATACAGTGTTATATGTCAATTATATCTCTAAAAAGCTGGGGGAAAAATTCACCTGATAATACCTACATTAGAAATTTAAAAGCATTAATGCTATTCTAGAAAATGACATTCAGGTTTAAATTTAGAAAAGAAATACAAATAATATAAAGAAAAGAAATAGAATCTGAGAGGCCAATTTCATCATTTTGATTATACAGATTTACTAAAATCAACACTGAATGAATAAGGATGTTGGTACAGCAAACATAACTCCTCCCCTTCTTTTTTTTTTTCAACCAAATGACCAAAGGATCTTGTAACATTTAGAAAAATAAGTACAAAGAAATAATTTGCTGGTACCAAACTATTCTTAGTTTGGTTTCATTGGTTTTATCCTTTCAAGAGAAATCCTTTTCCTTAAAAATCATTACAATGTCACCTGACTTTCCACATTGAAGTAATCTAGTCAACAATGACTTTCTTAAATTTTTATTGAGTATAGTTGACACATAATGTTACATTAGTTTCAAGTGTACAACATAGTGATTCAACAACTCTAGACATTATGATATGCTCACCACAAGTATAGCTACCAACTATCACCATTAAATACTACTATAATAGGGTGCCTGGGTGGCTCAGTGGGTTAAGCTGCTGCCTTCGGCTCAGGTCATGATCTCCCGGTCCTGGGATCGAGTCCCGCATCGGGCTCTCTGCTCAGCAGGGAGCCTGCTTCCCTTCCTCTCTCTCTGCCTGCCTCTCTGCCTACTTGGGATCTCTGTCAAATAAATAAATAAAATCTTAAAAAAAAAAATACTACTATAATATCACTGACCATAATATTTCCTAGGCTGTGGCTTTTATTCCTGTGACTTATTCATTCCATAACTGGAAGCCTGTATCTCTCACTCCCCTTTACCCATTTTGGCCATCCCCCCAATTTCTACCCCCCATCTCTGGCAACCATCAATTTATTCTCTGAATTTATAGGTTTGATCCTGCTTTTCCAACAATTACTTTTTAATTCCTAACTTGAAGGGACACTTGTAGATCCTCATCTTCCTTGACCTCACAGTCACTTTTGTCCCTGTGATTATTTCTTCTACTTTGAAATTATTTCCTCAATCATGTTCCAAGATTCTGAATGTCTTGGTTTAATTCCTACTTAAATAATACTCTTGGGGGGCGCCTGGGTGGCTCAGTGGGTTAAAGCCTCTGCCTTCCGCTCCGGTCGTGATCCCAGGGTCCTGGGATTGAGCCCAGCATCGGGCTCTCTGCTCGGCAGGGAGCCTGCTTCCTCCTCTCTCTCTGCCTGCCTGTCTACTTGTGATCTCTGTCAAATAAAAAAATAAAATCTTTAAATAATAATAATAATACTCTTGGGGTGCCTGGGTGGCTCAGTTGGTTGGGCAACTGCCTTCAGCTCAGGTCATGATACTGGAGTCCCAGGACTGAGTCCCACATCAGGCTCCCTGCTCAGCAGTAAGTCTGCTTCTCCCTCTGACCCTTCCCCCTCTTGCACTCTCTCTCATTCTCTCTCAAATAAATAAGTAAAATCTTTTAAGAAAAATGATACTCTTTCTCAGTCTCTTTTAAGTTTCACCTTTCTCTGTTCCCTGTAAATGTGTGTTTTCCCCAAGTTCCTTCACTTGTACCCTTATGATTCCAGTTAACCTTGTGTCCTGGAACACCTTAGTCAAGTCTCTGATTTCAGCTATGAATCTCAAATCTGTATTTGCCTCTCAGATCTCCCTCCTGAACTCCAACCATGTGCCCATATGTCTATTCCACATCATTCATCTTTAAATCAATAGATCCCCAGTTGAACTCACCATTTTTCCTACTTGTTTTCCATACCCACTCCTTCAAAACACTTTGATGTGGGTCACTAACTATTAAGGTAAGCCAGAAACTGAGCAATCCACTTTAACCACTTTATCTTTTCCATCCCCCACTCCCTCTCTCATCCAGTCTTACCAATCTAAACTTTTTTTTTTTTTTAAGATTTTATTTACTTATTTGACAGATGGAGATCACAGAGAAGCAGGCAGAGAGAGAGGAGGAAGCAGGCTTCCCACTGAGCAGAGAGCCCGATGCGGGGCTCGATCCCAGGACCCTGGGATCATGACCTGAGCCGAAGGCAGAGGCTTAACCCACTGAGCCACCCAGGAGCCCCCCAATCTAAACTTCTTAAATCGACCCCAACCTCTCAGCTCCTATCACTGCTCCTATAGCTCAGGTACTTACCACTTCTTACCTGTAATACCTGATAATATCCTAGCAGACCCTCCCAGTTTGTTCTGAAACTTTATCTGCATGCCACACAGATGCTAGAGCTGTTACTCTTAATGGAGTGACTGGAAGGAAATCATATAATCCCATCCAAATGTTACAGAAGATGGGTGAAAAAAAGAAAAACTTTAATTAAATAAATCATGTTTATGATAATTTGGAAAATCTTACTGGAGATTATAAGATTATACTGTTTGCAGTAATAATTTTTATTTTGAACTTCAAAATATTTTAAAGGAAGCCATATGCTTATGTATATTGAAAGATGGCATGTGGGTTTTGTTGTTTTTTTTTTTTTTAAAGAAAGAAAAAAGAAACTATACTGTATAAAACTCTTCAGTGTTTCCACATTCAGCTTAGAATTAGCATGTTTTATAAGGTTCTCAATGATCTGGCTCCTGTTTATCTCCCCCAGTTTATCATCCATGATCATTAAACATTAACACTGCATAAAGCTATAAGTGATAAAGAGTTATTTGATGCCTTAATAGCTTTGCACATACTATTTTCTCTATTTGAAATACCCAAACCATAGGCTGGTATACACACACACACACACACACACACACACAATTTCCTCCTGGCTGGTATCTTCTTTTTCTTCAAGAAACACATCAAGTGTAACCACCTTTAGAAAATCTTCTTTGACAACAAAATAAATTATTTTCAGGATAAAAAAAAAATATGCCTCTAAAGCTCTGCTCTCATCTTTAAATATCATGTGAATTCCTCCATTATATTACTCAACACACTGGAATGAAATGCTTGGTTTCCTTATCTATATTCCCTACTAGACAGTGGCTTCCGCAGAACAAAGATTACATTTTTCATCTCTATATCCCAATATCCAGCCTGGATTTAAATAAATGTTTTCTGGGGCGCCTGGGTGGCTCAGTGGGTTAAAGCCTCTGCCTCTGGCTCAGGTCATGATCCCAGAGTCCTGGTATCGAGCCCCGCATTGCGCTCTCTGCTCGCTGGGGAGCCTGCTTTCTCTCTCTCTGCCTGCGTCTCTGCCTACTTGTGATCTGTCAAATAAATAAATAAAATCTTTTAAAATAAAATAAATAAATAAATAAATAAATGTTTTCTGAAGCCATTTAGACATTTTTTTAAAATGTTTTAGTAAATAGTAAACAAATCCCTTAATATAGCTTTGTTTTCAGCATTTCATGACTGATATTTTCGCTTACAATACAACACCTCCATAAAAAGAGAGTAACCATTAAATGAGTCACCCCATTCTTCAGATTATATATCAGAGCCACTGAAGTCTCAAGTACAATGAAAGCCTTTAAGACAAAATAAAACATAAAATACATATCTTTTAAAAATTCTTTACATGCAAAAGCTCGTCAGCTAAATAAATTACGGTTAGTTCAGTTGGTTATTTTCTCTTTAATTGGCTTTAAAACTGAAATTTATAAGCCTTTTAACAAAAGAAAACAAATAGCTTCCAATAGACAGTACATAAAGAAATTTTGTGAATGCAAAGTAGCCCAAATAAATTACATGGCAAATTGTTTTAGAAGAAAATAGTCCGTTTAAGGAAGATAAACTTGCTATTATTAGCTAAGATGGTCCTTCAATGTCTTTATTACGTGTATTAATTATTACACAACCAACTATTTAGGTCAGCATGGATTTGTTCCTATTGCACATACAATTAAATTCCAAAAATTTGAGGAATTACAATAACAACATATTCTTAACCATCCTGAAAATGTTTAAAACATTTGATTGCCCACCAAAAATTTTTATCATCTCTTATGCTAAAGAATTGCCTAGGAAGTTTAAGAAATGAAAACAGCTTTTGTTTACTGCTCACCTGGCTTGTTGCACAATCACTGTATACACTGTGTGTAATCCGAATCCAGGGTGAGAAGACAGCTTTGCTGCCATCATGATCACAGAGAAGAGTTACCCCCAGTGTCACAAGTCTCCCTGGCCATGGCCAGCACCTGGGTACTCAAGCCACTGTTGCCCAACAGGCTATAAACAATGGTCCAGGGCACAGAAACTTTAGTCTATCATTCTATCTGCCAACTCTCTACGGTATCCTTATCATCTGGGATGATCACCCTATATCATCTGGGATGATATAATTTAACTCCCTTCATTGTCTAAACCTCTTCTTATTTATGAGACTCGTTCATTCTTCCACTTATTCATTTATTCTTTCACAAAAATGTGTTGAGTACTCACCTTGCGCACACTCTGTGCATTATGCACGGTATATAGAGGATTCAAGATGAGGAAAATGAGCAATGTTCCTGCCCTTGTGGATTTTAGAGTTTATTTGGGAAGTAGACATTAACTTAAATATGAATAATTCTAAAGTCGCTAAGTGTCATAAAGGAAAAATACATAGGGTAACTAAAGTATCTGATGGTAAAGTGAAAGAAAGAGGTCCTTCCCCATTTTATTACATTTTTGAAGTCCTGTTGGTCTTATTTCCCAGCCTAGAAGTTGTCTAGTGACTATCCATTGACCAAACCCGTATTTCTCAAATATCTTCATGGCTCAAGATATAGAGTTTGGCTCTGACCATTCAACTGTTATAAAAATAATGTTCTTCCATAAGATTTTCAAGTGATAGAGACATTCCTTAGACATGTCTAACTGTTTTAAAAATATTTTTAAGGGGGCGCCTGGGTGGCTTAGTTGTTAAATGTCTACCTTTGGCTCAGGTCATGATCCCAGTGTCCTGGGATCGAGCCCCCACATCGGGCTCCCTCCTCAGCGGGAAGCCTGCTTCTCCCTCTCCCATTCCCCCTGCTTGTGTTCCCTCTCTCTGTCAAATATATAAATAAAATCTTTAGAAAATAATAAAATAAAAAATAAAAATAAAAATATTTTTAAGTATATACCTTTTAATTCTGCACATATTTTCAACTTGTGCAATTTCTTGGAATAATGGTACCATAAGCTTATTGTCCATTTTATAAATGTAGAAAAGAGATATTTTGGATAGTGAATGGCCCTAAAGGAAGCTTTTGGGCTTATTCCAAATGCTGAAGCCTTGATGGCATTGTACAAAAGTTATGGGGAAAACGAACACTTAGTTAAGGTTCCTTTCTGAGACAGTGTGTGACTGGAGTCAGACAAGAGAGAAAAAGAATACTTTTGAAAGTCTCACAGTTCTCTTGAAGGATAATAATAAAGTTATCTTGTGAGAAACACATAATTACTGAGCACTATAAGTGGCCCAGCACTCGCTTATATACCACACTTCTATGCCAAGTGAAGATTCAGTCCTACTGGGATGATATTTAAAGCATCCCAAACTGTAAAACTGGTGTCCATTGTTTAAAAACTTGAGCCTGACTCTTTTTGCATATGGAACATAAATATTAATTTGACAACTGTCAGTGCCACACATTCGGAGTTAGTGTTATATAAACTGTCAACCCAAGACAGGTTGAAGAGGGGGTAGATATACTCTGGGGAACCCATCTTATCAGTCTGCCCCACATCCTTTTTTTTAAGTAAGGGAGCTGACAGAGTCAAGGGCAAAGTAAGGAGAGCTGCAGATTTTATGGATCCTCTCAGGTTAGAATTTTACTGCTGCAGCACAGATACATCCGTGGCTTTAAAATTCCCCCTTCACTAGCACCATGATTTTACCATTGAGGTCAAAGATCGGTAACTAGTTCTAATTCAGGACACGAAGACTCTTTCTGGGAATAAGGATACGATACTACTGTAGACAATAAGTCTCTTTCCCAACATTCTGAACCTTTTAGACGTGAGAATTCCAGTGCACAGGGAACAGAAAAAGCAGAAACAGAGCAGCCCTTAACCAAAAATACCTTCAAGGTCAAATACCCCTCTCAAAGTCACAGGGTCATGGAGCTCTTGCCATGCTTGCCTCTGCCCCACCTGGCTCACCAACTTGACTTGGTGCCAGTTCAAATCTTTCAAATCAAACCACCTGCTCAGTCCCTCCCTAGGACCTTGATCGAGGCTGACTACAGTTTCTCAGCCCCAGGCAAGAGGCTAGGCCAGCTCTTCAGCTAACACCGGAGGAGTTGAGGAGCCCAGGAGCCGCTGGCTAGTCCACACTCCCTCCTAACTCCCGCTGCTTCCCATTCCCTCGAAGCTATCAAAGCTGTGGGCACATGAACTAGTTCTGGCTTTGAAAACCATAAACACATACACAGATAATTCTTTTTATAGAGCCTTACCCTGGGCATGCAGCTCTACTTTAAACTCTGTTGGATCAGTGCAAAACTTTTCTTGAAAAGAGCTAGTTTACATTTTGTGCCTGTTCCTCTTTATGTCAAGGTTATATTTTAGCTGCATCTTACTATACCACATTATTTTGTTTCTTTTTCACCCACCCCGGTGAAGCTTTTCTACCTCGACCCTCTAGAATAGGTATTTAGATATCCTAAAATTATCAATTACCCACATAACACCCTGCCTAACAAAGTGGTGTGCAATAACATCATTTCTTTGCCCAAAAAGTTTTGAGACTGTCATCACTTGTCAGTTAATATTAATTGTGGTTTGGGATGACAATGATAAGAAAATACGGTATATTTAGCAGACACAGCTTACTAAACCATATACAAGATTAGAAAGTACTATACTGTCCAGCCCGAAGGGTTACTTCCCTGCATGAGTGGCTATTTGCAAAGCTGATTTACAGTGTGGCAACGAAGAAAATGGGATGATATACAGCAGGAGAGATGCTGTCCGAATTGCCATGCAGGCCCTGTTCTCAAGTACTGCCTACCATAAATTCTCACAAGATAGAGTATATACCAGAGGAAGCAGTGAGCCATTTTCTTTATGCTTCTTCCATTCTGCCAGAACTTGCAAATTACAATAGGAAAAAGTGGAAAAGAGCCTCTACTTTGAAATCAAGAGTGGACAGCATCAGACAAAGAGCAGGTCTGTGACTGGTTCCAACTCGGGATGGGTTTACCTGACCTTAGGCAACACTGAATCTTAATCATTTAAAAAGATGTCTGAAACCAATAAAAACATACCAAAAATCAGAAATGAATAGTGATCTTGTCCATTGTCCCTCAGCTCTCGTTGATATATCCTTGAGATGGTCTTACCAGAATCCAAACGGGTGAATTTATAGTCCACGGAAGTTATTAATACTAGCAATGTTGGTGAACTTTGATGCTCATATGATGATGTTATATTCTAACTTTTTTATATAAAGACATAAATAATCCCAAATATTGGGTGGAATTTTGTTTCTTAAAATTCCTAGGCAATAAGTCATCATTCACATAGCAACATTTCAAACAAATCTCTCAAAAGCTGTTAGGATATTATGCAATTAAAAAATAGTGGATAGGACAAGCAATGAAATTAAAAATTACTTCAGGCTTTCTTCAAGTTCAGTGAAGGTTGGAATGTAAAAAGTAAATTTTAGGAGTAAGTTATTTGGAAATGTCCTATACTGCAATCACTCAACAAAATGTCTGATATGCACAGGGCAAAATGTTAAGTGTGGGAGTTGCATTAGTTAAAAATACAGATAAAATTCCTACCTTCCTGGAGCTTATGCCAGCAGGGAATGTACAAATTAAACAGATAATTACAAGAGTTGAATAATCACAAAGGCTCAGAGTGCTGCAAACAGAGTGGTTGAAATACATACATGATCACTACACAGCAAACGAAGTTTTAATTGGATGAAGAGAGTTAATAATAGGGACCATGAGTCAATTGAGATTCTTGATTCATGAGATGAGAATTACACTGTTAGGAGTAAAGAGCATCATCAGAGAGCAAGACTGGTCACTGGATGCCAAGACCTTTGCAATTCAGGTTAAGAGTTCAGAGTCTCTTTCAGCAAGACGTCTCAAAACGTAGTGAAAAAGGACCTATTCCATTTGTATCCCCAGATTTATGTTAGTACAAAATTTTGAAATTTAGTGATCACAAGAGAGTGGACAACAATTTTCCTGGATACTGAAATTTATACATACAGTCAGTTGTCTTTACCAGTTTTCTGAAATTGATAAACTTGATGAATTGTACCCATTAAAGCAGAAATATAAGATTATTCTTTGTGTGTCGAATATACTAAAAAAAAATTCTTAAAGATTTTTTCCTAATACTAAATTAAGCACAATTTCTATTTTTTTAATTTTTAAAAGAATTTATTTGAGAGCAAAAGTGTACAGACAAGAAGGGGGAGGGGCAAAGGGAAAAGCAGGCTCCCTGCTCAGCAGGACACAGGGCTCCATGCCAGGACCCCAGGATCATGACCTGGGCTGAAGGCAGACATTAAACCGACTGAGCCACCCAGGTGCCCCCACAATCTTTATATTTTAAGTAGCATATAGGGAATGACATAAAAATCCAAATGAGTATGTAAGATACATGAAGAAACTTCAAAGAAACTACCTTTCCAGACACCCCCCAAATACACACTTACAGTTTCCAGTGGAGACATAATTTTACTCTTCTGATTTTAGAGATGTGTAATTGAAAGTTTTCTGAGAAGAACTTTGCAGTTTATATCCACCTTTGCAAATAGGTGGCTCCCCCCCCCTTTTTTTTATTATGCTACGTTAGTCACTGTACAGAACATCATTAGTTTTTGAAAGGTGGCTTTTTGACCTTCAACAAGTTACTTACTTTTTGAGTGTCAGTATCTTCACTTGTAAGATGGATTTAATAATCCCTCCACAGATTTGTGAGTTTCCAACTATGAAATGCTAACGTAAAACATATACTCACTGGAAGTTTCCTAGTCTCTTTTCCTATCTCTGTCCTGCTCACTTCGCTAAAACCAAACAAGAGAAAGGGGGAAAAAGAGAGAGAGAGTGAAGGAGAGAATAGAACAGAAAATTTCCTTCTCGTAAACCTGGCGATTCACAGACCTGTACCCCTGGGGATAAAAATATATTATATGTTTATAAAAAAATAAAATTAAAAAAAAATTATTTAAAAAAAAAAAAAAGAAATATCTTTTACCTTTTTAAAAAAAAAAAAAAAAGAAAATTTCCTTCTCTTTCTCACAGAGCTGGAGTCAGAATGAGACACACCTTCCAGGCACAGGAGAAAGTAGTGAAAACAGATTTGCATTTTAGGTATCCCATGGTGATTGAGTGGAGAATCTCTGCCCTTAATTTAGTGCCAAACACAAAGTAGGTGCTTAACATTGAATTAATTGAATGTAATGAAAAGAATGACTAAATTGAATGCCTAAACTGCAGGAATAAATAAATGAATGGCATGGCATCCATCTCAAAGTGTCTTTGTACCTTTATACTTTTTTTTTTTTTTTTGGTGCTATATTCTCTTAGATCAGTGGCTTTTCACCTTGGCTACATAATAAAATCAACTGGCAACCTTTAAAATTGCCCAGACCAGGGCACCTGGGTGGCTCTGTTGGTTAAGTGTCTGACTCTTGATTTCAGCTCAGGTCATGACCTCAGCGTCCTGAGATCAAGTCCCCACATCATGCTCCATGCTTATCAGGGAATCTGCTTGAGATTCTCTCTCTCCCTCTCTTTCTGCCCATTTCCCCACCTCACGTGCTCTCTCTCTCTCTCTCTCTCTCTAATAAACAAATTTTTAAGAAAAAAATAAAATTGCCCAATTCAATTGCCTCAGAACCTTGGGGGAGGGGAAGCATCAGTAGTAGTTAGTTAATGTCCCCCAGGTGATTCCAATGTAATGTCAACATTGACCACAATAAAAGGTTCAGCTCTTTTATGTTAGTCCGTGTCCTGCCTCATACATACTAACTTGCTGACAAACATCACCATCACCATTCCCTTTTAATCCATCTTTAACCCATGTCCTAGTTTACTGACCAGTGGGCATTAAATGATGCAGTCCTCATTGGATCTTGGCCCTTCTAGAAACTAAGCTAGATGTGTAATGGTGTGTAATAGAAAAATTAGATAGATTTGAAATTGGTTACAATTCTACAATTCCATCTGAGCAATAAAATGACCTGGGAATTAAGTTCTCCCTCTATCTCTATATTTCTCTACCACTATATATTAAAAACCCAGCCCCAATCACATACCAATTGAATCAGAATCTCTTCATTTGGGACCCAGACATCAAAATGTTTTTTCAAACCTAGGGAAACTTTCCGCAAAGCAGAAATTTGTTTATATTCTTGTATACAGATGGCCGCTTGCCACAGCCTTCCATACAATTGGCTCCAGCTGTCAATGGAGAAAGCAAAGCAGCATGATGAGACCCTTATGTAAATACAATCTTGCTGGTTCCTTTTGAAATATGTAGAGTTTCTCCCTTTGGAGAAACCCAAGTCCTGCATTCGTCACTACTGTTCCAGGTAAGGTAAGGTCAAAGTAAGGACAGCATCTTTCCTATGCCCTCTCTGATTTACAGGATACAAATGTAGCCTAGACATACCACATCCTTCTTAAACTCAAATTTTCCATTTAATTCCACATTTTTGGAGCCTGATATTCTCATAAAGTAAAGCTGCCTGTCCATTATTGGAGCTTTCATCGCATTTATAAATAAGCCTATTAATGGTGAAATATCAATCTTTCTCTTCTTCCAGAAAGCATAAGAATAGATAATACTACTTACAGAGATGAATAAATGTGATCATATCTTGGACATTTTGGTTCCTTAGAGTCTGTTATTGTTTTTCCTTTTCTTTGTTCTTTTTTAAGATTTTATTTATTTGACAGAAAGAGGGAGAGAGAGCACACGCACAAGCGTGGGGAGCAGCAGAGGGAGAGGAAGAAGCAGGCTCTCTGCTGAGCAGGGAACCCAATGCAGAGCTCAATCCCAGGACCCTGGGATCATGACCTGAGCTGAAAGAAGACGCTTAACTGACTAAGCCACCCAGGTGCCCCTCCTTTTCTTGGTTCTTGATACCACCTTTCCCTCCTTCCCTTCTTCACAACATTTATTCTTTCTTCTCCAAGAAAATCATGTTAAAAATGTAGTACTATTCCACCATATTTTTCAGTATGCACATGCATAGAGAGATTGTTTTCATGATTTGCTACAAAAAAAATCTTATTACATGTACTTCTCTGATTCTTTTCCTTTTAACCCAATAATACCTTATAGAAATTCTGCAAAGTACCTCAATCTAGCTCTAATTCATTTTTTTTTAAAGATTTTATTTATTTATTTGACAGAGAGAAATCACAAGTAGGCAGAGAGGCAGGCAGAGAGAGAGGAGGAAGCAGGCTCCCTGTTGAGCAGAAAGCCCGATGTGGGGCTTGAACCCAGGACCTGGGATCATGACCTGAGCCGAAGGCAGCGGCTTAACCCACTGAGCCACCCAGGCGCCCCTCTAATTCATTTTTAATAGCTGAAAAATAATTCATTATATACAACTATAAAATTCAACCATCATAGTGGACACTCACTTTTTTCCCATTTAAAAAAAATATTTATTTGAGAGAGATAGAAAGAAAGAGAGAGAGAGCATGAGCAGGAGCAGCAGAAGGAGAGGAAGAGAAAATATCACGCAGACACAATACTTAGTGTGGAGGCCCAAACGGGGCTGGATCTCATGACCCTGAGATCATGACCTGAGCTGAAACCAAGAGTTGAACGTGCCACCCAGCAACCCATTTTTTAGGCATGGAGCCCATTGTGGGCTTAAACTTACAACCCTGAGATAAAGACCTGAGCTGAGATCAAGTCATATTATTAACCAACTGAGCCACCCAAGCACTCTTTTTTTCCTGTTTTTGTGATACTATGAACAAGTTTAATTAATCATCTTTATATATTTATACTTATATATTGGTGCCTTTAATTCTATGGCCTAACGACCCAGGATGAAATTACTAGGTAAAAGGGAATATGAGGTGTTTTTTTTTTTCCTTTTTAATTATGATAGTTGTTACTAGATATCCTTTTCCCCCCAAAACTAAGAATTCACACATCCACTAGCAATTTCTGAAACTCCTCTTTTCCACCACAAGCAATAGGAAGATATCAGTGTTTTGGTGGTTTTTTTGTTGTTATTTTTGTTAATTTAGGCCAATCTAACCAGGTTATAATGCCATGTCAGTTTAATTTGCATCTTCAACTCCTAGTGAGTTTGATCATCATTTCATTCAGTGATATTTTGCATCTGCTGTACTATGAATTGTCCACTCATGTCCTTTGTCCATTTCTTTTTTCATTTAGAAGCAATACCTTCAAAGATTTTTTAAGGGATTTTTAACATTTTATTTTATTTCTTTTTTTAAGTAAGCTCTACACCTAATGTGGAGCTTAAATGCCGGGCGGAGATCAAGACTCACATGCTCTACCAGCTGAGCCAGCCAGGCACCCCCTTTTCAGCGATTTTTAGCTTTTCACCATTTAGGGAAGAAATCAGTTTTAGCTATGTTTTTGGTAAATGCACTTTATGATTGTAATGTGTTTTTTTCTAAATGTTTTACTGGAAATCCCTAATAAACTTTTTAAATGCTGTTTTCAACATCCATTGTTATGAACATGTTTATTCTCTTTAAGTTTGTTTTATATTCAATCATGGATTAAATTTTGGTGGCAGATTTCCTGATAATAAATCACCGTCCATTGGTAAAATAAGACTTTTATCATAGTATACTGATTGATAAATTATAAAAATTCTTTTTCTAATATTTCATTCTTTTACTTGTTAAAACATAAGATTGACCTATAATATTTTCTTTACTTAAGGGATATAAAAATGTTATATTTATGGTCACATACATGTATATGTATATACATATACATACAATGTTTTACTCAAAACAATTTTTATTTATTCCCTACCAGACCTATTTAAGATTGAAAACATTATCCTAAAATTGTTATAAATTCTGCTGGATCTAATTTAGTTTCTAATAGATTTTAGTTTATTTAGTTGCTATGCTGGGTACATAAAAGGTATCAGTATATCTCCTTTATAAATAGTAATTTTATTATTGTAGAATATCTTAATTCTGATTAGTGTCATTATCCTTAAATTTCAGCTTTTCTGATATTTATAATACTACTCCTGCCTAATTTGTTTGAATCTACGTCATCTCTCTCTGCTGATCCCTTTGTTATAACATGTTTCCTGTAAAGTCAGTACAGAGCTGTGCTTTTTTTGTTTCAATTTGATGGTCTCTTTCTTGTAAAGGGAGTTCTCAGTCAATTAACATTTAATGCAATGACAGATAGAACATTTTATCCCTTATGTTACTTGTTTATCATGTATAGTCAGTTCTGGTATGGTGATTTTGTTTAAATATGAATTTGTTCCAACATGATTGACATGTTAGGGAAAACTTTGGAAATAAATTTCATGTTTTCTTATGAATCACTTCATGAGTAATATCCTTAAAGGCAGAAAACTACTCGTTGACCTTAACCAAAAATAAATGAATAAATGTTTATGCCTGGAATGACTCCAAGTGTTGTGAAAATCAATAAGAACAAGACCTAAAAAAAGAAGAAGAAGGAACTGAAAGATTGTTGAGCATATAAATTAAAGATCAAATAGTACAACAATGAGTTCTCACAATCAAAGAGAAAGCATTACTTACTATATACAAAGACCTCAATCACCAAACCCTGCAGAGCTGGCTCCTTTTAATCCTACTAGCAACTGTTTTGGTGGTTCTAAACATCAGTACCATTCCCTGTTGGTATCGCTGTGAGTGCACATGAGGAAACCACAGATGGTGTCTGTCCAGCAGTGATACCCAAGTCAGTCAAAGAGAAGGCCAGGCATTGGATAAAATTTTAAATATTGATGAAACAAGTTATCTATTATAAACACGTGCCTTGAAGGAACTACATCTCAAAGACAAACATGCTTCCAGATTTAATGCTGCAAAAGACTGCAAGTGTTGATAGCCCTTCTTCTACCCCTTTACAGAAACTCAATCTGCAACCATTCCAGCTCCCACTTTCACAAGTAAATGGCAGTCTTTTTCAAGGTAATTTGAGATATTTATTGTAGTATTTATGTATTATTTTAACAATTTGGCATATTAAGCTGTCCTGCCCATTTTTATTAGGTTCTAATCTTATTATCGCTGATAAAGGTTTTGAGTGTTGTGGTCCTCACCCCATTTTTCCCATAAGCCTTGTGGTTTTTTAATTCTATGATTTTGTAGAAGGCAGTCATTTTGGAAACAAATATGTTGAGTCATAGAACGGACTGTATTTTTTTTAAATATTTTATTTATTTATTTGACAGACAGAGATCACAAGTAGGCAGAGAGGCAGGCAGAGGGGGAGGGAGAAGCAGGCTCCCTGCTGAGCAGAGAGCCCAATGCAATGTGGGGCTTGATCCCAGGACACTGAGATCATGACCTGAGCCAAAGGCAGAGGCTTAACCCACTGAGCCACCCAGGTGCCCCAGAACTGACTGTATTTTCATATTCTCTTTCCTTCTTTTTCCTTTTCCTTATTTTTGCTGGTTACATTATGAACTTATTTCTGCTTTTATTCATGTTAATTAATCTATTTTCCACCTTTTAATGGTTATATTAATGAGACTCTTAATCAGACACATATCTTTCCTATCTTTCTACTATGAAAAAAGCAGATGTCTGGCTCAGTGGGCAGAGCATGCAACTCCTGTTCTCAGGGTTGTAAATTCAAGCTCCACATTGGGTGTAGAAATTATTTAAAAATAAAATCTTAAAAAAAAAACCCACAAATTTAGTTTTTATGCACATGCCATATTTCTCTCTGTTACCTAAAATAAAGGATGAGTATTTAATAATAAGATTTTTTTAATCAGATGGCCAAGTTTTTTTCAACCAAGATGGTGTAATTCCATCGTAGCTCCTGCTTTTCTACCATTATTCAAAAACACAAACACACACACACACACACACACACACACACACACACACACCCCACACCAAATGAGCTATACTTAGTTTTCCCCTCTTCTTCATGCCCCAGACAAAGCTTTTTAAATGTGTTTACTTTTCTCTTCTCCCACCCACTGCAAATTCTTTGGTTTTGCTCAAATAATGTAGTATTTTGGGTTGTAGGCTAGCATTCAGTCCCCATATTTCCTTTAGTTTCAAGATTCCATAATTAACATTTACAAATCAGGAGGGTACTCTTATCCATACAGGGTTAGCTATATATGGCTACATATCTTCTCCATCACAGAGTCTCTCTTCTATTTTACCTATTGTTTGAATACATTGTTTTCTCAATTATTTTCTTCTAATGCAGCATATACTCCATGGTTTGCATAATCGTTAAGTATTTTTCTCACACCCTGAAATATGAGTATATTAGGATTCCTGGCTTGAAGCCTTTCTCCCTTCAAGATGTTATTCCATCTCTTCTATATTTACCTCTTACAGATGAGGAGTCCATTGATAGTCAAATCCTCTTTCCTTTGTAAGAATTATTTTCCTTCTTTGGGGCGCCTGGGTGGCTCAGTAGGTCAAGTGTCTGCCTTCAGCTTAGGTCATGATCCCAGGGTCTTGGGATCCAGCCCCACATCAGGCTCCCTGATTGGCGAGAAGCCTGCTTCTTCCTCTCCCATTCTCCCTGCTTGTGTTCCCTCTCTCGCAACCTCTCTCTCTGTCAAATAAATAAATAAAATCTATTAAAAAAAAGAATTATTTTCCTTTTTTGGATAGAGGCCTATAAGGATATTTCTCTCTTTTTAAAAAGATTTTATTTGAGAAAGAGAGACAGAGATACTGAGAGAGCATGAGCCGGGAGGAGAGGGAGAAGCAGGCTTCCCACTGAGCTGGGAGCCCTGAGGTGGGACTTGCTCCCAGGACCCTGGGATCATGACCTGAGCTGAAGGCAAATGCTTAACCAGCTGAGCCCTATAAGGATCTTTCTTTAAATATTTTACCATGAAATCTTTATGTCCATGTCTTTTCTCATCAATTCTACTTGAAAATAGCTAAGTTCTCTTGGGTGTCTTCATCAGAGACTTTTTCTACTATTGGTTTAATCATTTCTCTTCTCTGTCCGTTCTTTGTTTTCCTTCTGGAACTCAATTTGTTTACATTGTTAAAAAGATTTATTCATTCATTTTAGAGAGAGAGAGAGCCCATGAGTTGGTGGAAGGACTGAGGGAGAGGAAGAGACTTTTCAAGCAGGCTCCCAGCAGAGTGCAGAGCCTGTAATGGGGCTTGATCCCAGGACCCTGAGATCATGACCTGAGCCCAAACCAAGAGTCAACAAAGCCACCCAGGCGCCCCTCCATTTATTTACATTTTATAGTTATCTTACAAATGTTGTGTAATTAATATAAATCTACTTTCATAAACGATACATTGAAATATTTCTTTCCTTTCAGATCACTGTTTTTCAGCTCATTGTATCCATTAAGTTACTCTTGAAACATAACAGATAAACTCAGTTGCATAATACAATTAAGCATTGTATTTCTTAATCATATAAAGTGTAAATGGTGAAATTGGGGTAGTCTGCTCTGCTCAGTCAACCTGGTCTGGTGGAGACTTCTCACATTCTACATAGGGCTTCCTAGGTCACCACAGGCATCTACCTCCAGCTAAGATATAGAGAGAGTGAGGGATTGCCATTAGAAGTTGGCATGTCAGTTCTATAATTGATGCACATTACTTCTCAGTCTTCATTAGCAAGAACTTGACTGTATGGGCCTTTGTAAGTGCAAAAATGGCTAGGGAATGAAATCTACTGTATGGACCAAGGTCAGGTTGTTCCAAGATGTCCCACTTTGGCATGAACAAATTTTGAGTTAAAGGCAATCAAAACCCAGCAGATTCAGGAAAAGCTACATTACCTTCCCCTCCATTGCCTGCTTATAGCAGGAAGAGAGCTATTAACAAATTCCTCTTTGTCTAGGAAAGTTATCTACATAATGTGGCAACTTTTATTTTCCAAACATCTCCTCTCACTTTCCCACGAAGGATCTTTCTCCCCTTTGTTTCCTTCAGATCCCCTACCCCGCTTCTTAGCTCATATAAGCATCATGTTACCTCACTATCTTTATAGCTCCCGTGTCTGTGTGGATTCTCTGTACCTATGCTTTTAAACTAGAGTTTTCTCCTAATGGCTCACATCAGTATAATTCCTGGTGTAGCTAGAACAAACTTGAAGGGCAAAGAATTCTTCCTCTTTAACACTACCTTACATGCCCACAAAAAAGAGAGGCCGGGTCTTCTGGAATACATAGCAGTCCTGTCATCTTCACCAAAGACCACCACTCTTTTAATTCTTCTGATAAATTCTTTGGTGAGGAAATCTTTTTTGGGGAGGGAGTGAATTTTACTTTTGCTTGCTTGCTTGTTTTTACTCCCCAAAAAGATGTCTTGAGAAGTACTTCAATCTCCCTAAGTATTCTGTGTTTCAGTTCGAACTATTGTCTACCTCTTCCAGGAGCTCATTTTCCTTTGACATGTTTTATTTGTTCTGAGTGATCTTCCTTTCTTTAGTTACCAGGACTTTTTAGAAGTTTTTGGCTTGTTTCATTTTTTTCTGCTCAGTGGCATTCAAGGCTGGTTGGAGTATACCAAGTGAAGAAAGGGGGACAAATATTGGAGGCTTCTCTTATAGTCCAGCAGCCATTAAGAAATGCTTGCTAAAGCACCTGTTGTTCTCTCCCTGGCTTGAGTAACTGGAAGAAGTCTGAGGAGAGTCCAATTCTCTTTTATTTAACAAAAAAAAAAAAAAAAGAAAAGAAAAAGAAAAGAAAGTCTTCTTTTTTAGAAACCAATGACCATCAGGCCCGCAAATATGTTGATCTTCTACTGTGTTTCCACTAATCTCTAAGGGCAATGCTCTCTACAGATTCCAGGGGTTTTAACGGTTTAGTTCAAGCCTCTTTTAATAGTCTTGGGAACTTGCCCCACCCACCTGTTCAATGGGTTCCAGCAACCATTTGAATCAAGAGAGACAGACAATTTGGATGGAGTAGGTATAGAAGGGAGGAACACCAATTCAGCTCACTGTCTTCCTAGAAACTGTTTCAAATCTTTACACATTAACTTACAGAGATATTTTTCCCAGCAAGCAAAGATTTAATGTTAATCTTAATGTTAATCTTAATCTGTCTGCTTGTCCCTTGTTTAATGAAGAAATATATGAATAAATTGCAAAAAATTAAGATTCTATGATATTTTAAAAGAAATGTAATTGCACCTACCCCAAGATTGTATAATAACAGAAACTCAATTACTGATGTATCAAAACCTGTATTTACATTGGTAAATAGCTATGAATCCATTGTAACTGGCATTAATTTCATAAAAGGACTATGCATTTTTTTTTTTAAAGACTAAGTAGGGGCACCTGGGTATTTCAGTCAGTTAAGTATCTCCCTTTGGCTCAGGTCATGACTTCAGGGTTCTGGGATCAAGTCCCACATCAGGCTCTCTGACCAGCAGGGAGTGAGCTTTTCCCTCCCACTCTTCCTCTATTCTCTCTCTGATAAATAAATAAATAAATAAACCACTAAGTAAATAAAGATTCTGAAATTTCATCTTGAACTTCAGACTAAAATATTTGACTTATGAAGTCTAAATGACTACCAATTTAAATTAATGGGATTTACTCTAAAGATAAAATATAAAGATTCTATAAAACACTAATATTCATATGTCTTCATATTAAATCTTAGTAACTAGTACTTCCTAACTTTATTTGTACTAATTACTTTCTAGAGTAATTGTGAATAACAAATTCTGTTCTCTATTATTTTAACAATCATTTATTATAATTAAATTGGCTTGAAAATATCTTTTTTGCCCTGGAATGAAAGGAAAAGCTTAGAAAGAACTAAAGGAGCTATTATTTTGATTTGAACAACAATTACCCTTTTGCTCCCTTCACAACTCTTACTTCCAATCCAGGGTTTGATAATTTAGACAGAAGAAGAAACAGGTAATGAAAAGAACTGTATAAAACTACCTCTTTTTCACAATAATTCAAAACTCCACTTTTAAAGGTCAAATGACTACTATATTTATTATTCAATAAACTTGTAATTTCTAAGTATTACTCCTAATTCTATTAACGGTCAGGCCACTTGTTTTTCCCAGGGAGTTTGCCATAATGGAATTACCTTTCAAATTGCACACAGTTACATTCAATAGCACTAAAACACTCCTACTGTGAGCATTAATTGGCACAAACTACCGTCACTTGCAACTAATGAAAATACAAATAACAAATTACACATTTTAAAACTACATTTGAGGGGTGCCTGGGTGGCTCATTGGGTTAAAGCCTCTGCCTTCAGCTCGGGTCATGATCTCAGGGTCCTGGGATCGAGCCCCGCATCGGGCTCTCTGCTCTGCGGGGAGCCTGCTTCCTCCTCTCTCTCTGCCTGCCTCTCTGCCTACTTGTGATTTCTCTCTGTCAAATAAATAAAATCTTTAAAGAAAAAAAAATAAAACTACATTTGAGTTTGAAAATCTGTTACTCATTCTGAATAGAAGGAAATGTCTGTGGTAACTGGGTAAACATATGATTGCTTACATCTGATATGTTTTCTATTTATTTATTCATTCATTCATTCATTTACTCATTCATCTATTTTTAATTAAGCTCTACATCTAATATGGGGCTTGGACACCCAACCATGAGATCAAGAGTTGCATGCTCTATCAACTGAGTCAGCCAGGCATTCCCTGATATGTTTTCTAATAAGAGAATTTCATGTGCAAAAACAATCTAGTTACTTATAACTATGAGGACTCCTTTTGTTTTATGAAACCTACCCCCAAAAAATAATTCAAGAAAAGGCCAATATAGTAAATCATGGCTCTCATATAAAATTTAAGTTTTGTATTTTTAAAACAGTATATATTTTGTAGCAGATATTTGGGAACACTAATAGAGATTATGTCTATAGGACAAGTACAGTCAGGATGGGAGACAAGTATTATAGTCTAATAAAATGAGTTATAATGGAGTACAAGATGCAATGAAAGCTATATTAGTTCAGATCACATTAGTAGCATAGGGGTAAAAAAGTCTTCCCTTCCTGCCTTCTAGGTTCTTTGGCTGGTTTCATAATTAAATTGATATTAGATAGGTTAACAAGAGAAAAACTAACAAAAGTTTAGTAACATGTACATGTGGTTGAGACCCAGAAAAACTGAATAACTCTCCCCAATGGCCAAAGCCATTACCTTAAATATCATGTTCAGCTAAAGACCAAAAAAATATGTTGGAGGTGAAGAGTTAGTTACAGGAGATTGCCAGGAAAAGCACGGTTAGGAGAGGAGGGTTGTTATGCAGATATAAGTCACTGCCTTCACCACTGAAAAGAGTTTCTACAGGCTGAGACCTTCTCCCCCTCTTCCTGGTATAGCCTAGGGAGACACCTTTACAAATGGAGATTTGCCTTATACATACATGTAAATGTCCCTTACTGAAGTATGACTTGGTTTTCAGAGCTTCTCCAGTGTTCGCAGATTCTAAAAACAAACAAACAACAAAAAAACACTTAGCACAATCCTTACACCAAAGGGACATTTTTGGAGGTGGCAAATTCTGCTCCCCTACGGTCTTGCCTTTGAAATTTCCCCAACAAGTTTCACAGTCCAGAAGTGAGGTTGATAGAGTGAACATTTCACTGACCCAGTCTCTTATTCCAAAGAAGAGGTCAGTTTAGTGTAATCGTTGTGTCTCATTTCAGGAGGTGGGTCTTGCAGGCTTTTCCTTGCAAAGACTCCCAAAGTTAGGTCTATATTGTGTGAGAAATTGGGTATTTAATAAGGCATTTCTGTAGAAGCAAAAGAAAACGAAAAGTTAATGAATGGAGTTAACTATAAAGCCAGTCTGAGTCCTGAGGGCAGGCAAGAGAAGAGATTTCTAGATGTGATAGAGTAGGCGGTTAGCACGTTATGAGTAGGAAACAAATGCTTTCCAGCCTATGAAAGGGTGTGGAAGCCAAGCTCCAAACAGCCTGGACAGACCCCAAGGGATATTTGTGTGTTCTTCCAAATGACCACTGCCCTATAGTAACCTATGGCTTCATTATAATACATTCACATTGTGGTTTTAACCCACCTTGCAGAAAATGGCTGCCAGGACAGTTCAGACAAGGACCATATAGGGCCAAAACTCCCCCTCCCAACTAGTAGGGGAGGTCCCCTCTATGATTTGGCTGTGACCTGAGTCAGAAACTGCCCTAGTTATAAGTCATAACCTACCCAAACATAAAAAGAAAAGACAACACTGACTCCCCGCCCCCATGCAGCTCCCACCTCTGGGCCTGCACACGTTCCTATCTTGAGGGTGTACTTTTGCTTAAACTGCTATTAACACTTGCTTACCTAAGAGTTTGGCACTGAATTCTTTCTTGACTAAGCTCAAGAACTGATGCCAGAAACGGAACATGCCATTGACAGATGTAAGGGTCAAAGCATCATTTGCAGTTTGAATGTTTCTGATGATGTCATTGGGTGTTCAGGTAAACTGAGGGCCCACACAGGAACAAGCACTCAGATTGTCTAAAGATAAACTCTTGTGATGATTTCACTGAAGCTCATACCAAGTCATCTAGCTTCAGTTTGCAGAGCTCCAGGAAAAAGGGCAGGCTTAGTTCTCACTGGTTCCAAATCAAAAGACTGAGAAAAAAATGGAAACATTAGTTTGAAGAATCATAGATACTTGAGGAAACCAGAAGAATTCCAGGTCCACTTTGGTTTATAGGCAAACAACAAATGCTTAAAGACAATTCATCAGAACTAGAATCTAATACCTACAAAGGTGTGTTACTAAAATAATTTTTCTCTCTAAAAGCATCCTCATTTCCTGATTCATCAGTTGCATATAACACCTAGTGTGCTCATTACATCAAGTGCTCTCCTTAATGCCCATCACCCAGTTACCCCATCCCCTACACACCTCTTCTCCAGCAACCCCGTTTGTTTCCTAGAGCCAAGAGTCTCTTATAATTTGCCTCCCTCTCTCTTTATCTTATTTTATTCTTCCTTCCCTTTCCGTATGTTCATCTACTTTGTTTCTTAAATTCCACATATGAGTGAAATCATATGGTATTTGTCTTTCTCTGTTTGAATTATTTCACTTAGCACAATACCCTCTAGTTCCATCCATGTCATTTCAAATGACAAGATTTCATTCTTTTTGATGGCTCAGTAATATTCCATAGAATGTATAATAATTATTTATTATTATTATATAATATTCCATTGTGTGTATATATAATAGTTATATTATATATGATATATATATTATAACACATCTTTATCTGTTCATTTCGGTGGATATCTGGGCTCTCTCCACATTTTGGCTATTGTTGACATTGCAGCTATAAACATAGGCTTGCATGTGCCCTTTCGAATCACAATTTTTATATCCTTTGGATAAATACCTAGAAGTACAATTGTTGCATCATAGGGTAGTTCTATTTTTAACTTTTTGAGGAAACTCCATACTGTTTTCCAGAGTGGCTGCTCCAGTTTGTATTTTTATCCCTGAAACTAATAATACACTGTATGTTCTTAAAAATTTGCTAAATTAGGGGTGCCTGGGTGGCTCAGTCAGTTAAGCGTCTGCCTTTGACTTAGGTCATGATCCCAGGGTCCTCGGATCAAGCCCCACATCAGGCTCTCTGCTCAGCAGGGAACCTGCTTCTCCTCTCTTCTCTGCCTGCTGTTCCCCTTTCTTGTGCTCTCTCTCTCTAATAAAATAAATAAAATCCAAAAAAAGAGTATTTAATTAAAAAGAATACATACACAAAAAAGAATATACACACATATATAAGAATTTTACTGAATATTAAATATTTCATGTTATGTATGCATGCATATGTTACTTGTAATGCATATATTACAACCATCTCACCGTAATTGTAATATTGGAATTCATTTCTTGTTTACTATGTTAGTATTTGCTGGGTACATGTTATTACCCTCTCCTTTTAATTCTCACAATAAATCTGTGAACTATAAAAAACAAATAAAAATAAAATCATTCTCATTTCCAACAAAAATAGGTAAATTAAGACGAATTTGTTTGCCAAAACATTTAAGTTTCAGTAAACGTGGCCTGATTACATAAGTGCAATAAGAATAGCAATTGTCTTATCATATGCTCTCCCTGATATGAGGAAGTTGAGAGGCAACATGGAGTTTTGGGGGGTAAGGAAAGAATAAATGAAACAAGGTGGGATCGGGAGGGAAACAAACCAAGAGAGACTCTTAATCTCACAAAACAAACTGAAGGTTGCTGGGGGTAGGGGGTAGGGATAGGGTGGCTAGGTTATGGACACTGGGGAGGGTATGTGCTATGTTGAGTGCTGTGAAGTGTAAACCTGGTGATTCACAGACCTGTACCCCTGGGGCTAATAATACATTATATGTTAATAAAAAATTAAAAAAAAAAAGAATAGCAATTGTCTATATAGGTCTTTTTTAAATCTGTTTTTCTGGAACTTTTCTTAAGGAGTCTCAGATTGAACTTTTAAACACCTCTCAAGGCCAGGAAGCCAAGCCAAGGATCTCCTGTTAGACACGCATGCAATGCATATATATTGGGTGAATTCCAATCTTTTTGAGGTCCCCAAAATATCCTAAAGTTTCCTGCACCTGCCAGGAAGTGACTTTCCTCATCTGGTAAGGGAGCTAGAAACCTTGTAAACAAGGTACCAGGCTGTTTTTCCAAGGGGCTTTATTGGCTCCATAAAGTCAATCTTGGTTCCCTAAATTTTCCTGTCTCATTCTTTAGAGCATGTCTCTCTCAAATACAACATTCCACAAAGCTTCAATAACAAAACTGATGTTTCCAATTGTGTCCTATCACAGGGAAAAGAGATTCTTACTGAACTTATGAAAATAAATATACAACCATGAAAATATAAGAGTCCTCACTGAAAGTTCCAGATTCTGGAGGGACAAGGTAGGGAGAAAAAGACAAATATTTGATTGTTCATGAAGGTATATTTTACCAAACTTCTGTAAGTTATAGTCAGCTTAAGAAAATAATTTTTCTAAAATTGGGAAAAACAAAACATTTTAAAAATCAACAAAAAGTCACAAAAATTACAATCATCTTCATTAGTTCATTCAGTCCCATGTAAATTTTTTTTCTGCCTAGACCCAATTTTACCATTGATTCTAGAAATTCTTACCCAGTTCAGTTTTATAATCTTACAGTTTTCAGAAACCTGTATTCTAGAAGACCTTCCATGAGTCTCCTTGAAGATAAGGCACTTTGCAAACACTTTTGAAAAAGCATCAGAGTGAAATAACAACTCTCTGTAAATGATAAAAATTTTAAAACTGCCATGGTTAAAGATCTAATGAGAATTCTCTACAATGCAGTTGACAAGGAAGTGTGGTTATTTCCTTGACACACAGCACTTTGAGATAACTAGAATTACAAGTGATAATATTATATCAGAACAGAGCAGATTTTTAGGAATTTCATACCATTTCTAGAACACTTATTAATATATATCTATAAAAATATAATCTAGAGGCACCTGGGTGGCTCTGTGGGTTAAGTCTCTGCCTTCGGCTCAAGTCATGATCTCAGGGTCCTGGGATCAAGCCCCACATCAGGCTCTCTGCATAGCAGAGAGCCTGCTTCCTCCTCTCTCTCTCTCTCTGCCTACCTCTCTGCCTACTTGTGATCTCTCTCTGTCAAATAAATAAATAAAATAAAATAAATATATAATCTAAGAAGGTTTAGTATCAGTTTTTTGGGTTTCTTGAGATGTTCCATGTACAGTCCAGAATATCACAAAGTTAAAAAGACTTCATTTAAAGATTTTGTTTATTTATTTGAGAGAAAGCGCAAGGGGGCGGGGGGGGGGGGGCGGTGAGCAGGCTCCCTAGTGAGCAGAGAAACCCAATGCAGGGCTCGATCCCAGGACCCTGAGATCATGACCTGAGCCGAAGGCAGAGTCTTAACCCACTGAGCCACCCAGATGCCCCTAAAAAGACTTCATTTAGAATTTATTTTTGGATGGGTGCCTATGTGGCTCAGTCAGTTGGGTGGCCAACTCTTGATTTCAGTTCATGTCATGATCTCATAGTCATGGGATTGAGCCCTATTTCAGGCTCTGGACTCAGCAGGGAGTCTACTTGTCCTTCTCCCTCTGCTCCTTCCTCTGCTCTCATGCTCTCTCCTTCTCGATCTCTAAAATAAATAAATAAAATCTTTTTAAAAAAGAGAATTTATTTTGGGAATCTTGTCAAAAATATGAAAAGTTTTGGATACGTGAATAAATAGGAACATAGGTCACTGTGAAACAACACTAAGTTATCTATGTAACCAAAGCAACAAAGACTTCACAGGTAAATATATAATAAGGCTACATTATTCTGAGCAAAGCTTAGCTCTTTTAATATCAAGAGAATTAGGTTTACATAAGTAATTAAAGCCCTGATGATAAAGGTAACATGAAGCACAGGGAATTATTTTGATAAGATAAAATCTTTGCTTTTTAGGCAGATTACTTTAAAAGGTAAAAAAAAATAAAAATAAAATAATATAAAACCTTTTCTAATCTCTCATCAAAAGCAGACCAATAATAAAAGGCAATGTTGTTCTTTTAACAAAGAGAAAACCAAATTCTAATTTTGTACTAGTTTACTTTTGATATTAAAACTCTTGCACTCAATTAAATTAATTCCAGTCTGAGCCAGTCCTGGGCATGCATAACATTCCTTTCTAAGGATTTCCTTCCAAAAACCTACAACTTTCAGATTTTATCCCATGATGTTCTTCTTTCCCATTTAAAAATAACCAGTTTTACTTTAGGACAAATTTACTTTCTTTTCCTTCAATAAAAATGTGTTTTTATTTCTCATATTTTCCTTTACTCAAAACACACATCCTAATTTCCTTGCATATGGAGATGTTTCCCTTAATATTTCTAATATTTTTAGTTACATATACTAATTTAAATTCTTAACTCAGAAGTCTCAATTTCTAGCAAAAACTAAGAAGTAAACAGTTGTAAACTGTTTGTTATACCAGTATTCTTTAAATTGGCAAATATATTAAATATTTTGTAATTTCTAGAAGCATGTGCTATTTCATTATATAATCTTCCAATAAAGCACAAGATGTTTTTATCTTTAGTTTTTCTGTTATAAGGAAGCCAAGTGTAGATAAACCTTTGCTCAGTAACTAATGTTTCACTATTTTATTTGGAAATGCTCTATTCAATGAATTTCTATTATTTAACTTAGTAAAACTCTAAAGTTTCAACTTACCAAAAAGACTTTGGAACAGTGTGAAAATTAATTACGAGAAACCTCTCAAATTGAGTCAGGAGATTTGGCAGGGGTGGGGGCATGTGGGGGTGGGGGATCTTATGCCTTACCTACCACTCATCCTCAGTTACAAATCCAACTAGAATAGACAGAGCTTGCATATGGAAGCTTCTTTGCCTACTATTTTACTATCCCAGCAGGAGGGAGAAAGGCTTTCCCCATCCTGCTCCCCACCCCAGCAACAGACCAGCCAATGAGAGACGGTCACAACTCATCCAATGAAAAGCCAGTATACTTCCAGCTCCAGTTTACTCCATTTTGTTGATAACCTCTTTCCCAACTTCCTGCTCTCCTCTACAAAAGAGCATTCCATTCCTTTTTTGGCAGACTTGCCTATGATTTCGCCACAGCTTGCTTGTCTGTATTGCAATTCTCTGCTATTCCTGAATAAACCCATCTTTTGCTAGTAAAATCACTGGCAGTTTGAAGGTTAACATTACTTGTTGGCCCATCTGGGAATGCAGAAAAGACCCCCAACAGCCCTGAGGCTGGTGAGCAAACAGGTCACAGTACCCAAGAGCCAATTGGGCTTACTGCTTTCTTGCCAACCTTGGGTTTGAGGGTAAATTTTCTTCCAGATTTTGAGCTCCACACTTTGTGTCTGAGCTATCCAGGCTTTATTTGGGATCCGTTTCAAGGCCTTTGTTTTTTGTTTTTTGTTTTTAGGGTTTTTTTTGTGTTTTGTTTTGTTTTGTTTTGATCTCTGAGAGTACTCATTTGGCTTTTAGTCCAACTCTTCTTTGGAATCAGACTGTTCCTGATGAAACTGTGCTAGCTTTTAATCTGACTCCTTTTGGGGATTGGATTATTCCCTTTGAACTGTGCCCATTGGAAGTGTGCTAGTCTTCCATCCAATTCCTGCTTGGGATTGTGCTATCCTTTTGTCTGATTCCTTCTAGAATCAGGTTGTTCCTGAAAAATCTCTAAGACATGGGATTTCAGTCATTAAAATGCCTTGATCATGCCTCCCCACCCCCACTCCTAGCTGGGACTCTGGCCAGTTTTATGTTTAAAAACCATGGTCCCCTCTGTATGCACATTTATAACTAAGTAGACTGACTTAACCAAAAGAAATTTAAATATTCAATGGCTATTATGGGGAATTTTTGATCTCCCTACACTTGTTTTACTCAAAACTGAATCCGAAAGCCATGGTTCCTTAAAATATAAGAAAAGGAAAAGAAAAAAATACTGAATACAATAACTACTTTTTAAAAATATTTTCTTTACTTTACCTTTGTTTGGCAGAAGAAGGGCAGAGGGAGCAGGAGAGAGAGAATCCCAAGCAGGCTCCCGGCCCAATGCAGAGCCCAAAGCACCACTCAATCTCACAACCCCAAGATGATAACCCAAGTGGAAATCAAGAGTCCTGACACTTAACTGATGAGTCACCACACAGGCCAGGATAGCTAGTTTAAATGGTATCTCAAGGCTTCCAGATGTTTTCAGAATTCTAAATTTCCTTTTTGCAAAAGACTATTTCTAAATTAACTGAGGCAAACAATTCAGAGGCAAAAATGGCTTCTAAGGCCCCTTTTTCCCCTTTTCCATCTTTTTTGTCTACAGACAGCTGGTGGCCACCTTGTGCTCAGGCCCCCACCTCCAGTGCCATTTTGTTCTGTTTTGTCTACTGAATTTACTTTTTCCTCTGAATCTCTCCCCACTCACTCCTCTCCTAAGCCGAGTCAAATTGCCTTTTTAAAGTTAAGTCTTCTGAGGATCTAAATAAACTTCAAATTTCTTATGTTGCCTAGACTAGAGCCAAATTGTGGGCCATAATGAAGGGGTTTCCTAAAGTGACCAAGGACCCCCATAAGTTTGCTGAAGAATTTCACATAGTTATTCAAACTTAACAAGCTGGTTTCTCATATTTAAATTAGTCCACATGCTTATTGGTGAGCACCAGGTCAAACAATGGATGAAACTAGCCTGAAGGAAACATCCAAAAGGGGACTTAGAGAAACAGACCTCTAACTTTTGGCACACTCCCTGGAAATCTCCACTGAACTACAGGAGCATTTTCCACCTGCTGACTGAACAAAATTCAGGCTTGCCCACAAAAGTCTAATGAAACTGTCTATGACTATTAGAATCAGTTTAAATTCTTTTAAGAATGTTCTGATCCTCCTTTAAATGTTGAATCCACCCAGGCAGCATTTAACTCTATGTTTACTAATGAGCTGAGCTGGGATCTTTCTCTTTTAGTTAAAAGGACCAGGATGGGAAATTGACCACTCCAGGTTTAGTTAATATGGCAAACCAGCTTGCTCACATACTAGATGACTCACCTAAAAGAAAGACCACTAAAATTCTCAATTTTCAACTCTGGCAAATGAAGGCCCCTGAACAAAACCAAAAACCTTCTAGTTTTTGTTGCTGTTACAATGGGCTAGGACATGAAGAAAAGACTGTTAAAAATGTAAGAAGCACTTTGGTGTCCTCAGCCCTCTAGCCAGTCTTTCCAGTATCGTCCTAATTCCCAATGGTGTGGCTTTGAGGAAATACAGGGGTTCTATTTTATTTTTTTTAAGATTTTATTTGTTTGTTTGTTTGAGAGGGGGAAGAGAGAAAGAATCTCAAGTGACTCCACATTCAGTATGGAGCCCCACACGAGGCTTGATCCCACAACTCTGAGATCATGACCTGAGCCAAAATCAAGAATGGGATGGGGCACTCAACTGACTTAGACACCCAGGTGCCCTCCATGGGTTCTTCCCAGTCCTTTCTCTTCATCAGCTTAGAGAAACCATTCTTCAAACTGGGAATGAGTCTCTGTTTATATTGACGCTGGAGCTAGTTGTCAGTGCTCAACTCTGCCGCTGTAAAGCAGCTCCTGCCCCAGGACACTAAAGCAGTTCAACAAGTGGAGGGCTTTAATAACCTCAATGGGTTCCTGTTTCTGAAACTATTACCTTTGGTTTAGGCTTTTTGACAGACGCTCATCACTTTTCTCCTTAACTCTTCCATCCCAGTTAATTTATTGGGCTGAGATTTTATAGAAACCACCATGCCAGAATTTCTCCAAAAGGGAGAAATAATTCTAGAATCTGACAGTAGTACTCAAAATAACCAACCAGGAGAATTAAATATTCCTTCAGCATCTTTTCTATGCTCCATCTTTGATAGCATTATAGAGGAGTGTGGGGACACTCATCATTTGCTCCTATTGGATCAGCTACTCTTCTCTTTATAGGCAAAATCTTTAACTGATATGGGTAGAATCCACAGTGCACCTCCCATCAAGATTCAAATAGATCCCTCAAAACCTCTTCCCAGAATTATTCAAGGCCCTGTGGTAAAGAAGCCCTTTAGGGCATCAAGCCCATAATAGAAGATTACAAGTCTCAGGGCCTCATTATCCCCTGCATTAGTCCCTGTAATACTCTTATTTTACCCGTGAGAAAACCCCATGTCTGATGATGGAGGTTTGTCCACAACCTCTGAGCAATAAACAACAGTTATCTCTTAGTATTCTGTTGTTCCTAACCCCCAGGTGCTACTAACATCCATTCCCGGTGAAAGCAAATTTTCACTGTGATTGATCTGTACCATGCATTTTTGGTATTCCAGTTGATAAGGATAGCCAACATCTTTTTGGTTTCACTTGGGAAGGATAGAAAAACACGTGGACAATAATGCCCCCAGGGTTCTAGAGAGTCCTTATTTTTCACAAAACGTAGAAGCTGATTTGGAGGATAAAAAGTTTTCTGCAGGATCTACCTTGTTACAATACATAAATGATTTGCTTCTCTGCTTTCCTTCTCAAATCTATTCACAAGGAGGCAACATCTACCTGTTAAACCTTTTGACCTTAAAGGGATGTAAAGTCTCCGAAAAAATTGCAGCTTGCTCAAGCTCAGATTAGATACTTAGGGGATCTGATCTCAGAATAGGACTACATTTGCCCCCAGATGAAACCTCTGATACCTGCTTAACCCTGACAGATTACCTTCTGACTCCCCATGATAACTATGGAAAATTTTCTAACCAATACAGATTTTGCATGGTTTACCAAGGATTCTTATTTAAAGTATAAAAATGGTAAACATCAAGCTAGTATGTAGACTGCATCGCGGGGAGCCCAGCTGATCAGGAGGACCACAGACATGCTGCTCGCCATCTTGCCATCTTTGCCAACATGCTGGGCATGTCGCTCTTCCTGCTTGTCATTCTCTACCACTACGTGACTGTCAACAATCCCAAGAGGCAGGAATGAGGTTGGCACTTTCTCTGCCCCCGGTTTCCAGCACATAGTCTGAGGTAAGGTGCAGGGTATGAGGGGCCTTCACACTTCATTTCATCCCTCTACCATCACAACATACAAAGCAACTACACCAGGATTTTTCCAAGCAACTTTTATTTCCTCAAAGTCTTCCTTAACCTTCTTAAACAAGGAGCTGCCACTGAGTAGGGCCCATTATAGGGGTTTCTTTTCTACTTCCTTCCCCAAACATAAAAATATAGATAAATTTTTTTTTTTTTTTAATGGCAAACATCATCCTGGAGATACTACTACCACTTCCTTTGAAGTCATTGACACAGCACCTTTACCTTTGGCTACTTCCACCCAACAGGCTGAGTTATATGCACTTACCCAGGCTTGTACTTTAGCCAAGGGGAAAACTAGTAACAGTTACACTGATAGTGGGTATACCTTTGGAGTAGCTCATGAATTTGAAATGTATGGAAATGAGATTTCCTTCCCTCCAGTGGGAATAAGATTAAAAATGGCTCCTGGGGCGCCCGGTGGCTCAGTTGGTTAAGCCACTGCCTTCGGCTCAGGTCATGATCCCAGAGTCCTGGGATCAAGTCCCATATCGTGCTTCCCCTGCTCTGCAGGGAGCCTGCTTCTCCCTCTCCCTCTGCCTGCCACTCCCCCTGCTTGTGCTCTCTCTCTCTCTCTGTCAAATAAATAAAATCTTTTTAAAAATAAAAAAAATTTTAAAAACTAAAAATAAAAATGGCTCTTATGTCCAAAATTTATTAGATGCCATACTTTTGCCAGTGGCTCAAACTATTATTAAGACTCATGGGGGTGCCTGGGTGGCTCAGTGGGTTAAGCCTCTGCCTTCGGCTCAGGTCATGATCTCAGGGTCCTGGGATTGTGGGTTAAGCCTCTGCCTTCGGCTCAGGTCATGATCTCAGGGTCCTGGGATTGAGTCCTGCATTGGGCTCTCTGCTTGGCAGGGAGACTGCTTTCTCCTCTTTCTCTCTACCTGCCTCTCTGCCTACTTGTGATCTCTCTCTGTCAAATAAATAAATAAAATCTTAAAAAAAAAAAATTCATGGACGTTCCAGACTCAACTCCCTGGAAGCCAGAATAATCCAACTCAATGATATTTCCACTAAAAGTGCTGCGCTCAAGGAAACCAATAGCGAAGCCTCTGTCGCAGTACAAGAGGATGTTCTCCTAAATGACAATTTAGACAAATTGACCACAGCGGCCCAACAGTTGTCCCCAGAAAGGAGAAACATTAATAGAAATCTAATAATTGTTGATTCAATAAAAATGAAGAACTATCCAAATACCAATATGGCCCTATCAGAAATCCTAAAATTCCCAATACTTACAACTGTACATGCAATAAACTATTGGTCTGCTTACAAAATTTAACATTCATGAATCAGTGTTGGTTGGAAAAGTTAGTAAGACCACAGAAAGTACCTACCTTTGCTTGTCCACCTATCCAAAGTACAGTCACGGGAAATCTGTCCTTAACACTCCTGGGTATTTTAAATTGCCCAATGGACCATTTGAGGTTTGGCATATGAATTTCACGCAGCTTCCCCCATCTCGTGGGCATAAATATATTTTAGTTGTGGTTTGTATGTTTTATCACTGGACTGAAGATTTTTGTTTTAGACAAGCCAGTACCTCTTCTGTGGCTAAAATTCTTTAGAAAAAATTATCCCACCTGGAGAACCCCTCTCAAACTACATAGTGATCAGGGAACCCATTGGTTGCTCAGCTGCCTTGACAAGTCTGTGCTACTTCACAACACTTTCATTGCACATACTGTCCTCAGTCTTCAGAGTTGGTCAAATGTACTAATGACCTTATTAGACTCAGTTGGCAAAATTTGCAGAAACCCTCCAATTACCATGGACTAAAGCATTGCTATTGATCCTTTAAATCTCAAATCCACCCCCCTTGGAATCCATAGACTCTCAGACTTTGAGATAGTCACAGGACATCCAATATACCTGGTCCCCACCTCCTTTTATCCATAGTTGAAAACAGGAAATAGACTTCCATAGCATGAAGGCCCAGTTCCATCTTTTGAAAATAACCATTCTTTGGTACAGCAATGTATTTACAGCATACTCTTGGGAGTTAATAAGCATCATGCCTTGCAACCTGGAAAAAGGCATCTCTAGAAAGACACTTCAGCATCACTGGAAAGGCCTTTACCAGGAACTGTTTACCAAACTTTGCGCTGCCAAACACCAGGAAATAGACTCTTGGATTCACATGACACATGTAAAGAAGTGCCAAACCCTGACTGGACCTGCACCCCACCTGCTGACCTGAAAGTAAAGATTTTCTGGAATTGAAGCAGATGACATCTGAGGCAGCTTTCCCAAGACATTCAGGCCAGCCCTTTTTCTCACTGTTGCTTCTGCTTCTCTTTCATGGAAAGACAAGGCCCTTGTCTGTATTTCCCAAGCCCTTGTGAAAGGGGGAAACTCTTCTTTTGTTTTCATTTTGGTGAATTTAAAACCCCAAGATCAAGAGTCACATGTTTTTCCAACTGAGCCAGCCCAATGCCCAAGAAATTTTGCAAAATTATTTTTAGTTTCACCTTTGGTTGCCTGTTGATTTTTTAAAAGATGTACCCAGTAAGGCGATGTTAGTGTTTCAGGATGAACGCCAATACTTATGACCTTGAGAAAAAGCCTTTAAATGAGAAACACCTGAGTATTCTCCCTTCTAACTTTCCCTTTACTCAAATATGATCTTAAGTAGTTTCCAACTGCTAAGCACTTTCACTCCAACATAGGACCTGACAACCAGCAAAGGTCCTTCCTGGCACTGAGGTACAAAACCACTAATATAAAGAACCTGACTCGGCACCTGGGTGGCTCAGTTGGTTTAAGCATCTGCCTTCTGCTCAGGTCATGATCCTAGGGTCCTGGGATTGAGTCCTGCATCAGGCTCCCTGTTCACTAGAGTATGCTTTTCCCTCTGCCCCTCCCCCCAACTCATGCTCAAGCTTGCTCTCTCTCTCTCATACACACAAAAATTAATTAATTTAAAAAAAGAATGACTACTGTCACCAATACTTTCAAAACAAAGATCTCAATCAAAAGGAAAAATGTGAAAATGATTTAAGAGAAACCTCACTAAATTTGAGTTGGGAGGTTGGGCAGGGGGAGCTCTCATGCCTCACCACTCATCTTTAATTGAAAATGCAACCAGAGATAGACCTTGCACATGGATGCTACTTTGGATACTACTTGATTATCCCAGAGAAGGGAGAAAGGCTTTCCTTATTGCCCCAGCTACAGCCCAGTCGATGAGAGATGGTCACAACTCGGCCAATGAAAAGCCACTATACCTCCAGCTCCCAGTTTACTGCAATGGACTTTTTCCTTGATAATAGCCTTCCAAACTCCCCATTTTGTTTTTCTTTTTTTCTTTTTTTAAGATTTTATTTATTTGCAAGAGAGAGAGAGCATTTATTTATTTTTATTTTTATTTTTTTAAAGATTTTATTTATTTATTTGCAAGAGAGAGAAAGAGTGCATAAGCAGTGGGGAGGGGTAGAGGGAGAAGCAGGCTCCCCTCAGAGCAGAGAGACCAACAGGGAGCTCCATCCCAGGCCCTGGGATCATGACCTGAGCAGAAGGCCGACACTTAATCAACTGAAAAGCATTCCTCTACTTTTTTTTTTTGCAGAGTTGCCGATGGTTTCCCCTCAGCTTGCTTGTCCCAGATTGCAGTTCTCTGCTATTCCTGAATAAACCCATCTTTTGCTGGTAAAATAACTGGCAGTTTAACTTTTAAGGTTAACAAAAGCTATTTTTAAGTATATATACCATACAATATAATTATTGCTGACAAGTTCACCTAAAAACTCTTATTCCACTTACATCTATCTAAATCACTTGCTCCCAAAAATTAATTTAGACTTTCCATGAAAACCTCATGAAGCGTTGGACAAAATCTGCCATCATCCCAAGCTGTTTCTTCCTGACAAATTTTGAAACAGAGATATAACATAAACTTATTAGACTAGTAAACCCAGGCAGGAAAAAAGTTGTATGTCTGCATTATATTCAATGCTGATAACTCTAAGGACATGTCTACTTTAATTAAACCAACGAACTTAAACTAGCTCTAATACCAAATATATTTCCAGATCACGTAAACAGGAAAAACACTGGGTCAGTTTGCTATATTTCTGAGAATGTTAGGAATATTTAATCTATAAGCACTTAATTTTAACCCAATTAAATAGAGCTCTTTACAAATTAATTTTGTTAACATGATCCAGAGTAGAAAAATATAACACATGTAATTTTACACACATATGCACACACACACTATACACACACACACACACACAGTAGAAAGAGAGAGACATACAGACACGACAGAGATCCTCCAGTTATTGCCTTAAAATTTTAGCCATGAGTCAGGCACAACACAAAACTCACCAGTTCAAAAGAATAGTTGGATCCAATTTTTTTTTTGTTTCGTTTTTTGGCAGTTGGAATAAGTCCGATTGCTCAGATGGCTAAAGCCTTTTCTACTAACATTTGTGGAGAAGAAATTTGAGATCTTTCTTTATTTCTTCGAAGGAGAGAGGGTGAGAGAGAGAGAGAAAGCAGGGGGGAGGGGTCGAGGGAGAAGGAGACTCCCTGCTGAGCAGGGAGCTCAATGCAGACACGATCCCCAGGATCATGACCTGAGCCAAAGGCAGAGGCTTAACTGACTGAGCCACCCAGGCACCCCTGAGATTTTTCATTAGCCTAATTTCCAAATACCTTCCTGCTCCCCCCCTTTTTTTTTTCTTCTAATGAGAAACATCTCCCTAATGTTTGCATTTCAAGGAATGGCTCTTAAGTCCTAGAAAAGATGAGGTAGAAAATCTATACCACAGAGGCACAGAGAAAATATACCAGTTTTCTTCCAGGAACTTTGGGATATTATCAGAGGTCTGGAGTAATTACACTTTAAATTTTTCCTTTCCTTAAGTGCAAGATAATTCTGTTTCCAATATTCTGATATTTTACAATATCTACAAGCATTTTGAGATGAGTGGAGGGAGGCTTGGAACTGGTGAAGATAGATGAGCTTTGAACTGCTTCTAGAGCCACATTGTTGGTTTTGTAGAGAGCTGCAAGACAAAAATGTTGTTTCCCATACCCCAAAGACCAGGACTATAGCCTGAATATCAAGGGACTGGCCCCCTTTCCAACTAAATTTAATTATTTGTATCAAGGAGATTTGATTTCTGACAAAAGAACTTTATAATTTAGATCTGTTGATACCCAGGGGACATGAATTCTTTGTGGTGGGGGTTCCAGAACACTTCCACAAAGGACATGGCATGGGAAGGCCTGAAAGAGGCAGAGCCTGGTTCCAGAGCCCCCAAAAGTAGGAGGAATTGGGAGTGACAGCAAAGCAAACTGCCAGCAGTCTCAGGAGCTTCTGCTGAATTCACTTCCTGACTCTTAGTCTTCACAGGACTAACCTACATACCTGAAATGGGAGATCGGGCTGGAGTGCTCTCTATAAATCTTTTATGGAAAAGGAAGTGAAAATAAGTAGATGGAACTAAGACAGGGAAACTGAAGAAAACCCATGGGGGGGATAAAAGGCTTTTTTTTTTTTTTTTTTTTTGCTCTTTTTCCTGCTTCTCTTCTTGCCAGGACCTGCACTTTCACCTCCCACGTCTTAATGTATGTCCTCCTTGTAAAGGTCAAGTTAATGATTTCTTTGGAGTTTTCCAGCACAATAGATAACATCTAAGGAGTGACCAGGCCAGATCTTAATGTATATTTTTCAAGACCACTGACTCACCAAGACCCTTGGCTCCAGGGCATAAGGAACTTATGAAGGACACAAGTGCTTTTCCAAAAAGCACTCGTCCTTGTTTGACCAGTTCCTGGATTTCTTAAGATTTCATGTACTCCAGACCACTGTCCTTAGTAAAAACTCCAGGCCCCAAGCAAAGATGAGACTCAGTTCTTCTTTTCCTTTCTGAGTCTCCCAGATGCTCTGTATCTGCTATCTCCAGTAAACTCTGCTTTTACTTCCTGCTGACTTGCATTTCATTTCTATTCTGCTCATAACCAAGGACTCTCTTGGCCGTTCCTGCGGAATGCCTCTGGGTCCTGAGAATTGGTCTGCCTGCATCAGAGCCAAATTTTGAGAATGGGAATTGTATTGGATGTGAATGTTAATTTTTGTTCTAAAATTGTCTAATTTCTGTTCTTTCATCTTGTTAAGAGAGTCCCTAAGGTTAGCCAATATATTTCTTTTTAATTTAGCCTTTCCATAAGTACCAATAAGACAATTGCTTAGATCAGACCACTCTAAAAAAATTTTTTTGTGTGTCAAATCATTTATGTTTAAAATATATTTTTTAAATTTTTTAAAAAATTTTTATTTAAATTCAACTTAGTTAACATATAGTGTATAATTAGTTTCAGGGGTACAATTTAGTGATTCATCAGTTGCATGTAACACCCAGTGCTCATTACATCAAGCACCCTCCTTAATGCCCATCACCCAGTTATCCCCATCCCCCTACCAAACTCCCCTTCAGCAACCTTCAGTTTGTTTCTTAAAGTTAAGAGTTGTTCACGGTTTGCCTAAAAAGTTTTTTCAATCTAGAAGTTTCTCCAAAGGTTCCATCGTTTGGTCATTGATGACTAGGATCGATTAATCTTAATGGGGACTCAAATTATCAATAAGTCTTTTTGTGGGTTAACCATGGACACAAGAGGTATCCCAAAGGAGAATGCAAGAGATGCAGGCCTCACAAGATCCAGACAAATTGCTCCCAGAGTTAGCCTAAGAAAGCAGAGACACTAATTATAAAGGGCCCAGTTTTAAATAGCTTTTCCAAACCTGGGGAATCACATGTGTCTCCATCTCCCCAAACTTTTTATTTCCTAAGTTTGGATCCATAGGTTACTCAGCTGTTCCTCAGATGAACACACATCCTCCAACTGGTAAAGACCAGAGAGAATATTCTCTCTGGTCATCAAGCAGACAAAAGAAAATGAAGAACATCTCTGGGAAGAAAAAAAAAAAATAGAAAACAAGAATACTTGTTACCAAATCTTTACAAGAGTCACTGTACCCCAGGAACTAGTTCCACAAATATTTTAGACTATCTACAGTTAGAAAAGAAAAGAAAAAAAAAAAAAATACTCTCACTTCCATTGGATCCTGCAGGCAGAGATCCTGGAGATTGACATGGTAAGAATTCTTACCTTCTGCCAGCTTTCTGTCAGTGGTCCCATGATCTCTTGGGTGCAGCAGCCCCAGAGCCAGTAGGGTCTAGCCAGTGAAAATCCCATCCAGGTTGCCAAAACTGTAGGGACAGAAAAGTTTTTTCTTCTTCCTTTCTAGGTTCCTTGGATAGTCTAATAATTACATTGATATTAGACAGATTAACAGAAGAAAAAACAAACAAACAAAAAGTCTAGTAACATATATACATGGAAGAGACCCAGAAAAACTGAGTGTCTGAAATGGCCAAAGCCATCACCTTAAAACCATCTACAGCTAAAGATAAAACAAAATACTGGGGATGGAGAGTCAGCTATGAGAGGTTACCCAGAAAGCACAGTACACAAGGATAAGGTTGTTATGCACATCTAAGTCTTTGCCTTCTTCATTGGTAAGAGTTTCTAAAGATTGAGTGATCCCCCTTTTCCTGGTAGAGCAAGGGATCTACAAATAGAGATTTTTCCTTATACATGTTGAGTCTCTTATAAAAAGGTAACTTCTGTTTGGTTTTCAGAGTTCCTAAGTTTGCAGTTTCTTAAAAAATAATCCTTAATTCAAAGGGACATATTTTGGAGTGGTAAATGGTACTTCCTTATAGTGGCTATGCTGGATAAATTCCAAACTCTCAGTGGTTTAACACAAAGCTTATTTTTCATTCTCACAATGTTCCCATTGTTGGAGTTAATTGTTGTTCCCAATGTTGGAGTTGATTGTTGGGTAGCTCTCCTCCAACCAATGATTCAGGGACCTAGGTTCCTTTTTTATAATAGTTCTACCATCTTCAACATATACCTGCTGAGATCCCCTTGAGGGGGTTCTTTAAACCAACCACCCGAAAGTAGAAAACAGAATGAAGGATGACAATAAGAAGGAATTTATGGGCTAAACTTAAGAGTGTACACAATTTTTCTGCTCACATTCTATGGCCATGTCAAACAAGTGAGGTTGAAAAGTATTTTGTGATGTGTTAGATAGAAAAAGAAATGTAATTGATAATCTGCAGCAAGGTCTGCCCCAAAGCAGAGTAATAAAGGGCAATTTCACAGGGGCATTAATTCTTCTACTAACTTTCAGAAACATGGTCCATGTTCCAGGTGGACAGTGCATTGTGAAGAGTATCCAGGCAGAAATAATACAAAGAAATGTGTAATAGTACTGGATATGGGAGGAAGAGTAGGTTCTGTGTGTGTGACTGGAGTGTAAGATCCAAGCGTAGCAGGACATGAAAATGGGCGATCATTTAGTTCATCTCCACAAAAATTATCAAACATTTATAATATGTTTTATGTATACTTTTAGGAGTTGAAATGAGGAAAAACATAAAGAACAGGTCTCATCCTCAAAGAACCTCCAGGTCAGTGATATCACAAAATAGAAAACTGTGATTAAGAAAAAAGATAGACTCCAGACAAACTGAAGAGAAGAATCAATAGGGCTTTGTGTCTGATTGGGTAAGAGGTGGCAAGAAGTGTGAGCAGAACTGACATGGTGAATAAGAAATATAAAATAACTTCCAGACTTCTAATTTGGGAGACTGAGTAACTAGGAGAGATGATATAGCAATAGAAATATGTTTGAGGATGGGTAGAATCAATTAATGAAACTAATTTTAACCTTTTTGAACTCCAGGGACTTGTGCAGACTTTCACAGCAAGACTAGTAAGCCTCCAAAGTTACATATATGAGCACTATGTATAGTAAAATTGGAACAGTACAGAGAATAGCATGGCCCCTGAAATGTTGTTCTTTGGTCTCAGCTGGCTAGAACTGGGCTCCATCAGTTGTTTCTCCCTTTGCTCTATTTGCTGCATCTCCTACTTGAACTACTTTTCATTTGATCAATAAAAACTTTTTTATTGTATAATAATAATAAAATAATAATAATAATAATAAACTCCCATAAAACCTCATGTAGCTATCACTCCATTAGATGAAAGATTTTTAAAGATTTTATTTATTTATTTTTAAGAGAGAGAGAGACAGACAGTGAGATAGCAAGAGTAAGCATGAGTAGGGGACCGGGCAGAAGCAGCAGCAGCCTCCTTGCTGAGCAGGGAGCTGGATTCAGGACTCAATCCCAGGACTCCAGGATCATGACCTGAGTCGAAGGCAGAAGCTTAACTGACTGAGCCACCCAGGCTCCTTAGATGAAAGATTTTTAAAAAGAAAAGAAAGGACTTGCTTACTTCCTCTGCCCATTATAGATTTCTGCCCACTCATAAGAATGAACTACTTTCATTATTATATACCAGTAGTCAGTTTCTAGTTGACAAAACTAGTAGATTCTTTTCATTCTACTACCAGATATCTTTGGAAATATGACACTGTTTGACCATCCCTCCTCTAATTAACCCTATCTGCCACTTTGAGTGTGATAACAGTGCTCTTTTCTGGTATTCTTACTAACTGACTAACTTCTTAACTATTACTTACTATTACTAACTTCTTACTAACTTAGTAACTTCTTACTAACTGGTTAGGCATTTTTACTAACTGCTTAGTTTCTTGGATGACTCTTTGGCCTCCACCTACTTCCATAACTGGCTCCTTTTCCTTCTTCATCCATGTGGCAATCTCATTTACATCTCCTCAACTATAAGTTTCATCAAGGGTCTTGCTCACAGGCCTCCAGAAAGGAGGGAGATGGCCAAATGAATGGGAATATATGCACATGCATACCCTGAGTGAAGAGTTGGATTCATGACCAAAAAGGGCAGCTATTCCTCAGTTCTCTTTGATATTTGCTGTATGAAAATGCCAAGCACTATGCCCAGATCATCTGACCTATTAAGAAAAGCCACCCAATCCTTTTTTTAATGTAATATAATATTTGGGCACCTGGGTGGCTCAGTGGATTAAGCCACTGCCTTCGGCTCGGGTCGTGATCTCGGGGTCCTGGGATCGAGTCCCGCGTTGGGCTCTCTGCTCAGCGGGGTGCCTGCTTCCCCCTCTCTCTCTCTTTCTGCCTGCCTCTCCGTCTACTTGTGGTCTCTCTCTGTCAAATAAATAAATAGAATCTTTAAAAAAATAAAAATAAAATAAATAAATAAATAAATAAATAATGTAATATAATATTAAATAGCAGCCCATTTATTTATTTAATGTAAGATAATAATGTAGGGGTACAGGGCACTCTGTCCCACGAGAGGCCAGTTTGACAAAGATTTTGTTTGTTTGTTTGTTTGTTTGTTTGTTTGTTTTAGAGAGGGAGTAGGGAGGAGCACAGAAAGAAGGAGAGGGAGAATTTTAAGCAGGCTCCATGCCTAGCCCAGAGCCCTTCTTGGGGCTCAGTCTCACTACCCTGAGATCATGACCTGAGCCGAAACCAAGAGTCAGATGCCAAACCAACTGAGCCACAGAGGCATCTCATACATATGACTATTAAATTTGATTTTTCCTATTAATCTGTCTCATGTCAATTTGATTCTAAGTCCAGCTAGAAGGACCACAGGGCAGAAGGTCTTCTTCCCCAAGAATATTAAATGGGTAGCCCATTCATTTGCTAAAGCCTACTTAGGAGGGGGAAAAAATTCATTTCTCAAGATTGCTAATTTGCCATCTCTGGCATAAACAAATGACTCCTGAATTAATATCAACTGTCCTGACCTCTATCCTTAGGTCCAGTATCAGGTCTCTAGCTATAAACTAGGTATTTCCATTTTGTTATCACATAGAAACCTCAAATTCAAGATCCTCAACACTGAAGTGTGTGGAAAGTGGCAAGTATAATTTCTATTATCTTCCCAAAACATGCTTTAGGATGCGCTTCAAAGCTCTTATATCCATCACCTTCATTTGCATGTCAATGATAAGGTCAAGCTAAGAGTCAAAACTCTGAATGACTTATAGACAATTAGGCCATTTTAGTGCGTTGAACAATCTATATATAACAACAGTAATAATAGATATAATGCAAACAATAGTAGGCAGTATCTACTATTTCTATTAATGCATTAACCACTTTGTTAAGAGTTTCACACAAATTAACTTAAAGAACTCTCACAACTGTAGGAGAAAAGTACTCCCATTATCTCCATTTCATAAGTGACAAAACATAGATTCAAATAAGTTCCCAAAGTCATCTTAGTATCCAATCTCAGTATCCAAATCCAGACACAACTGATCCAAAAGCCTTGTAAGTACTATGCTCTACTGACATTCCAACCTATAAAAAATTGTGGTGGTTGAAGCTGAGGTTCAAAATTTTTAGAACAATTTCAGTGAGACATCTATCATAAACAGTAAACTCTTTTTCCAGAAGGTGATGTGAAATCATACTCTTTGGGTCAAGGGAGATTGGTTATTCTCCATCTGTGGGAACATCAGCAACTATGGTGTGTCCAGCATCATTCTCTCCTTTTTTTGGGTCTTGGAACATCTCCTTTCCTCCTGAGAACAGCCTGTCTCCCATTCTGGAGTTTGCAGCTGGGGGGATAATCAAAGAGCCACACCTATCCTTTCATACCACAGAGTTGGGAATGTGTATTCATCTGCTAGGGCTGCCATGACAAAGGGCCAAGGACCTAGTAGCTTAAATAATAGAAACGTAGGGGTGTCTGGGTGGCTCAGTGGGTTGGGGCCTCTGCCTTCGGCTCGGGTCGTGGTCTCAGGGTCCTGGGATCAAGCCCCACATTGGGCTCTCTGCTCAGTGGGGAGCCTGCTTCCTCCTCTCTCTCTGCCTGCCTCTCTGCCTACTTGTAATCTCTGTCAAATAGGTAAATAGAATCTTAAAAAAAAAAAAATAGAAATGTATGTTCTCATTGTTCTGAAAGCTGGACGTCTAAGATCCATGTATTACTAAGGTTGGTTTCTTTTGAGGTCTCCTTTCTAGGGTTGCAGATGGCCTTCTCCCTGTGTCTTCACATAGTCTTCCCCTCTGTACATGTCTGGGTCTACATTTCCTCTTTTGGTAAGAATGTCAGTCATATTGGATTAGAGCCCACCCTAATGACTTTATTTTAACTCAGTTACCTCCCAAAAGAAACTATTTCAAGAAGTACAGGTATATCCTGGACAGATAAAGTTAGAACCTCATTATATGAATTTTATTGTAACCAATGCTCGCCAATTAGTATATCCTGTGCCTCTAAAGAGAGAGGCTGGTCCTATGGGTATACTTTTCAAACAGGTTTAAGATTTGTCTTTTTGAGGATTGGTAAGAATGTAGAAAAAGGAAGGTCTACTCTGAGATTCCTAGTTCCAAAGATGATACAGGTTTGGAAGCTTCTCCATAAGCTGCCAAGTTTCTCTTTGTAGCCATGTAGAGAAAACCTACAGGGATCAACATAAGGAAAACAGGCATAAGAGATGGAAAGAAGAGAAAATTCAGATGGTGTCAATGGACCACAAATATCCAGCCATGCCTAAACCTAGGGAGCCCCCATAATTTTTACTTGAGGCCATACGCTTTTGTTTTATTAAACTATGTTGAATTTGAATTCTGTCACTTTCAATTGAAAGAGGCCTAAAAAACAGACCTTGGAAAAAATGGTACCTTTGGCAGAGTATGTAACATAGAATGACTAATGTTATATTGGTGTAAACATAAATCGGTCATAGGTTACCAAACATTGTCAATTGTCAATGCCCCTACTGAAACAATTCTAAGATACAGTGTTGTTTATACGGTGTTGCAGATCAGGTGATCGCTATGCTCCAGAATATTTCCCTAGATGGAATTTCTTGGGGAAGGTGGGAGAGTGGCAAATCTTGATCTTAACTTGGGAACGACTTAAATTCCTCAACCAACTTTTTTACTGGACTCCACCAACATACTCAGTTTAACATATAGAACAAAGGAGCATGAACAAAGAATTCATAGAGAAAAAGTTTTCAATGTCTCTTGTAATAAGAGTGTAAAACAAAGCAATTTGTCATTTTTCAGCTATGATATTTGTGGAAATTTTTAACAATTCTAGTTCTGATTATGAAGTATTTTCTAGCTTTCTTCCGAATAAGGAAGTCCATTGTAGATTGGCCTTACGTAGGCAAATTTAGATTGGCTTCACCCATTAGTTATGGCTAATGGGGTTGTGAGCATAAGTGATTATTTTTCACTTCTAGGCCAAAACATTTAATTGCTGATGCAAAACTCTCCAGAGTCTCCTGGGTGGGATTCCAGGAAGGATGACAGAGCAGAGTGCCCATTCGGCCCAAAAAAGGTATGTAATTTGAGCAAGATATAAACCTAAGTTATAAATCATTGAAGATTTGGGTTTGCTTATTACTTGGATGACATAGTTTATCCTGACTGAAATGAAATGTAAAAAGTGATAATAGCCTATTTTGACAAGGTGTGTTAAAATTGCATACTTTACATAGTGTTATGGGCAGGTACAATTGGGTGAACTTTTTGGTATAAACTCTGGCAGAATGTCCTAAGAGATTATTAAATTATTCATTTTTCGCTTGGAACCCTATCCTAATATAAAAAGGAAAAAGGGAAGAAGTGTTAGCCCTTAAAACAAATTTCATTTACCAGGAAGTTCAAAGCAAATTTGTTTTAATAAATTTCCAGTGTATTGTAAGATAGAAGTACCACTCAGAGTTCAACCATGTGTTAGGGTTCTCCAGAGAAACAGATCCAATAGGATATATATAGATATTTATTTAGGAATATATTATAGGAATTGGCTCATGTGATGTTGGAGACTAAAAGGTCCCACAATTTGCTGTGTGCAAGTGGCAGAACCAGGAAAGCTGGTGGTATTATTCCATCCAAGTTCAAAGGCCTGGCGGTCTTGAGGCTGATGGTATAAGACCAGATCTGGGTCCAAAGGCCTAAGAACCAGGAGTACTGATATCTGAGCACAGGAGCAAATGGATGTCTCAGCTCAAGCCCAGAGAGTGCATTCACTCTTCCCCCTCCCCCTTTCTATTTTATTTAGGGACTCAACAAACTGAATGACCTCACCTGCCCTTTATTCAAGTCTACTGATCTAAATGCTAATCTCTTCCAGAGACCTGAGACACGCCCAGACCTGACACACCCACGCCTGACACACCCACACCTGACAGGCCCAGAAGGAATGTTTTACCAGCCCTCTGGCATCTCTTGGCCCAGTCAGGTTGACACCTAAACTTAACCACCCAGGAACTTGATTATGAATTCAGGCTTTACCTCTCATTGGTTGTTGTCATTTACCTTTATTATGCTTCCATTTCCTCATCTTAAAAATGGGACTTCTGGTCGACCTGGGTGGCTCAGTGAGTGACTGTCTGACTTCAGCCTAGATCATGATCCCAGGGTCTTGGGATCCAGCCCCAAATCGGGCTCCTTGATCAGTGGGGAGCCTGCTTCTCCCTCTCTCTCTCTGCCTACCATTCCCCCTGCTTGTGCTCTCTCTTTCTCAAAAAAATAATTAAAATCTTAAAAAAATAAATGGCGCTTTCCATTAAAAAAAATGAAATCTTGCCATTTGCAATGATGGGGATAGAACTAGAGGGTATTATGCTAAGCAAAATAAGTCAATCAGAGAAAGACAATTATCATATGATCTCACTGATATGAGGAATTTGAGAAACATGACAGAGGATCACAGAGGAAGGGAGGGGAAAATGAAACAAGATGAAGAGGAAGACAAACCATAAGAGACTCTTAATCTCAGGAAACAAACTGAGGGTTGCTGGAGAGAAAGGCCATGGCAAGGATGGGGTGATGAGGTGATGGACATTGGGGAGGGGATGTGCTATGGTGAGTGCTATGAATTGTGTAAAACTGATGAATCACAGACCTGTGCCCCTGAAACAAATAATACATTAATTGTTAATAAAAAAAATTTAAAATAGAAAAATAAAATAAAATAAATGGGACTTCCAATATTATCAAAATTAATTGGATAGAATAAACACTTAGCAAATGTTGGCTATTACTACAATCATTATGTAAGGTCCTATATTCTGTTCCCCGCCTTGTCCAAGTCTATATTCTGCCTCCTAATTTATATGTTCATACTACTGATGTTTTATTTATGTATAATAGTATATTATTTTATTTATGTATAATAGTATATATATTGAAAACTTATTTTAGTTCTATTCAGTCATTTATGGAGTATGTTACTGAGGGTATTGTCAAATAAGATCTCTCCTCTGTGTGTATAAGTCTGGGACTAAATAATATCAAAAAATATCACTTTTATATCCAGCAAAGGTGATTAGAGACTATGTACAGAGTGAACTTAAGACTGTATCACTGAAATGTACAAATTTAACCCCTTCCTCCACTGATCACAGGGAGGACAAGAAAGCTGCTGACCTGTCACACTGGGGCAGGGTCCTTATGAAATGGCAAAGAGCTGAGAACAATATACCTCTTCTCCTGGCATAACAACTCAAGTAAAAGATGGGAAGAAGCTGCCTTGATTAGATTTGACTACTTTGCCCAGAGTCACAAATCTAAGTTTCTCCTTTCCTAAGAGTAGGTAAACATGAAAGATGGATAGAGACTGGAAGAATTACCCTGGCACAGGACAGATCTCCTTTAACATTTAACAGCTTTTATTAACTTATTTCATTATTCTTAAACAGAGCAGCCAGAAATGGCAATTCCCTTGCCAAAGAACCAAAATCTATATGAAAAATCTTACTCCTTTCTTCTTAAGGACCCTCCCTAATAGCCCATAGCTCATTTGGACATTCTCCTATGAACACTAAGGGATAGCTGACTTTATATCCAAGAAGGGTCTACAACAGGTCAGATTCACTGAATAAATTAGCTCCAAATCACAACATACCCTACTCATTTCTTAGGTTATCTCCTATTTCAAGTTCTTTCCAGCCCAATTGGACATAAATCTTCAGAAGTTCTGCAGTAAAACTAAATGACAACAAAAAGCTGCTCTAGTACTAATGCCAACAAAGGAATATAACAATTTAGATCTACCTCTCTTATGAAGTACCCTGGAAGAAACTAAAGTAAAAAAAATTAAATTTCCTTACAAGTGGGAGTCCAAAGAGTGAAAGTAGGAAATCCAATTACCTTCCCTTTGTAAGTTAATTTTTTAAAGAAATTAAAGTCCATACTTAACTTCTCTACAATTACTGCCCTGTCTTGGCAGAAACCTCTTACTCAGACACTGGGATGGGTGGTAAGTTCTCTAGCAGCTGTAGCCTGGGATCTTATTACTGAGGTACACATGGTCTATCACTCACATCGATAAATCCAGAGCTAACAGATGACTGCACAAAATAATCAAGGCACGTACCCTTTAACAGTTTCACCTGTTTCTTACATTGGTCTCGTTTCTCCTCTATTTTATGTAGGGCTCTTATCATTTAGAGGCTTTCAGTGACTAATTTCTTCTCCATTTTCATGATCTCTCAATTTCTCTCTCCAGGCCTTGCCATTTGATTTTCCCACATCCTTTTTAGAACTCTGGGGTAACCTCAGGAAGCCATTACGTTCTTTATGTTCAGAACCATGCACAGTTCACCTTCATCATCCTAGAATGGATAATCCCCACAAAATAATAACAAATCCTACCCTGAATGTAATCCTTTGCCTGGCTTACCTTTAATATAGTTCCATTTGTCTGTCTTCCCTCACAGTCCCAATTTTCTCATTTTTTGAGCATATTCCCTCAGGACACAGGATTCTTCATGCACACTATTCACCAGTAATAGTTTTGCCAACTCTAAACTCATTCAGCAGTTCTTTGAGGAGTTTATGCTGCTCATCCCCTCTCAAATCTATTCAGATTATCTGAAATCACTTGGAATCGCTGCCCCATCTTCACGGGGTGGTTCACCACTTTGTCCTCCTATATGTATCATTGAAGTGATTGATAGGTAAGTAAATGGATTCCAAGACCATTCCTGCCTAGCAGCTGGGAATTGAGACAACTGACATTAGTCATGCAGACCAGTCCCAAATCTGCTTAAACTTCAGTTGTTCCCATTTCCTTCATCAGAGGTCTAATCCAAATCAAGCCAAGATCCTCATCACATTTCAAAGGAAGTGAGAAGTTTTAAAGGTTACCAATTTGAGCCTTGGGGCATTTAATTAGATTAACAGATAATATGCAACATGATGGAAAATACATCAGATAAAAATGGGGTTGGCGGGGCACCTGGGTGGCTCAGTGGATTGAGCCTCTGCCTTTGGCTCAGGTCATGATCTCAGGGTCCTGGGATCAAGTCCCGCGTCGGGCTCTCTGCTCGGCGGGAAGCCTGCTTCCCTCTCTCTCTCTCTCTCTGCCTGACTCTCCGTCTACTTGTGATCTCTCTCTGTCAAATAAATAAAATCTTAAAAAAAAAAATGGGGTTGGCAATTAGGGGAGTTTTGTGTTGTGTTTTTTATTTGATTCAGTTAGGGGCACTCCTTATTTGCAAGACCCAAAGCCTTTAGACTTCAAACATAATAAAAAGAAACTAGGATTTACTAGAGTAGTTTAAATTAAATTCTTTTTTCACAGGCAAATGTAGTAAATTGTCTCAACGTATTGAAATCTGGTGGTAGGTTTATTATATTAGCATCTACATGTTTTTGAATATTTGAAATATTTCATGATAAAAACAAGAAGTTTTTTGTTTTCGTTTTTTTTTTTAAATTCCAAACTTGGGCTCAGTGAAGACCAAGATACTGGGTTTTAAAATGCTAAGGGTCCTCTTTTCCCTCTCCAATTCAGAAACAGTTGAGAATACACAGAGAAATCAGATGAAGATTATGACATCATCTTTAGCATTTGTGAAATAGCTTGGAGAATGCAGCTTTAGATCTTGAGCCAAGTGCCTTGCTAAACCTGGTCTCTGAAATCAACTCATCCACCCCGCCCCCCACACCACAGAGGACTGATCTAAGCACACCCTCTCTGCAGGCATGCAGGCACATCTGAAAATATGGGCACAAGCGACTAAAGTGAGTGGAAAGAGACATGAGAGTTTCCTTATGTACTTTAAAATAGTCTATTTCTTGATCTGCAGTGATTTCATGAGACTTTAAATATGTAAACTGCTGTCAAGGTGTACACTTAAGATTTCTGTATTTTCCACATGTAATTGTCTACTAAGGCTGCCATAACAAAATATCAGAGATGGGATGGCTTAAACATTGGATTATTTTCTTGCAGTTCTAGAGGCTGAAAGTCCAAACTCAAGGTACTGACAATGCTCTCCTGAGGCCCGTCTCTTTGGCTTGCAGAGAGCTGACTTCTCTGCATGTCCTCACATGGCTTTTTCTTTGATCTCTTGATCTTCTTATAAGGACACTAGTCCTATTGGAGTAAGGCCCTTCCTTGGTGACCTCATTTAACCTTAATTACCTTTTTAAAGACCCCCATCTCCAAATACAGTCACATTGGGAGTTAAGACTTTAACATATTAATTTGGCAGAAGGGGCACACATTTCAATCCATTGCACCATATATGGTATATTTCAATAGCAAAGTTTAAATTAAAAATAAATAAAAGAAGCAAATGTTCATAAAATGAAAACATTTTAATAAAAACAGAGACTGAATTCACTGTATGAGTTTAAGATGTCCTATCCTTTCTGAGAAAAATATTGAGAGGGAAAAGAATACAAGAGAACTGGAAACCTATGGAAGAAAAGTTACCAGAAGGACGGAGGTGGGTTGGGAGGGATGTGGAAGCAAAGATTAGCTTTTACTGCTTTACAGGTAGAAGTTAGTTTGGAGAGATTGAGCTCCCTTGTCCTAGAACCAGCTGGTGTACCCAGGTGCCGTCCATCAGCTGTCCACTTTGTGATGAGAGTGAGGGAAAACAAAAGGGGAATGGGGCTGGCCCTAAAGGAGGCAGTTAGGGGACGGCAGCAGGAAGGAGGCAAGAAAGAGACCAATCAAGGATGGGGGAGGGGAGGAGAGAAGGAAGGAGGAGAGAGAGAGAGTAGACAGGGAGAGGGGTGAATAAATAGAACTCCACAAGAGATTAAGATATGGCTTAATGTTTGAGTAAATGAACTCTGGAAGCTGAGCACCTTGGTTTTTGTCCCAGCTTAGTTACTTAAGTGCTATGTGACCATGGGGAAATCATGAAATTGCTCCATGCCTCAGTTTCTTAACCTGTCAGATGAAGTCAAGAATACTACCTACCCCGTATGATAATCAGTAGAATCAAATGAGATAACATACGTATAGCTTGGCATATGTTTATGCAAATACTATAGAGACGTCTACCTGGGATCCGAGGTATATGTGAGAGATGAAGACCTACCCGCCTCTGAAGACATAGAGAACACGCCCAGCTTGAGAAATAGTCTGATCCGGCTTACACTCCCATGCTTGCTTCTCCTGCTGGCCCTAGAGTTGTATAATCATAGCCAAACACGGAAAGCCCAGACAGACTGCTCTGTTTAGCTGAGCTGCGCTGGCTGGGAAGGGCATGGTAGTTATCATGTGATTTTATTTAAGCCTGAGATCTCCCAGTATAGACCTTATTTCCCATCTAGGAAATAATGATATCCTGCCTTCTCATGATAAGGCTAAGTGAGAAGTCTGCAGTCCACAAATGTGATTTTTCTACATGGGTTATCTTGCTTGCTTTTTTTTTCATTGAAACAGCCAAAGAAAATCCAGCAAAGACCATTTTATTCCCTTCTACTGTGCTACAGACTGATAGATCACATGAACCCCTGAGGGGGATCCTTTCTGAAATGTGAGAGTGCAGGTGTTTTGCTTATTTTCCAGGTGGGTGCTTTTTTCCTTGCCAGTGTCTATCTCCAGAGACCAGAAGCCCGTGCGGTAACTGGGAGCTGAAACACCACAGGTTGTTTACCTCGTGTGTTTATTAAAAGGTGTTAACAGCTAATTGTAGAGCATCACCCACTTAAAGCTATCTCAAATGGTATTATTACCTTGCGTCTGAGGAATGTTTCCTTGGCATAGATTTTTAATAGCTTCCGTGAAGAATATGGTCCTGTAGGAGATGCCAGATTTGTGGCTTCTTCCAGTGCAGTTCAGATGGTCGACAGGATGTGGTTCGACAGTTACAGGGCTTGCAGTGAGTCAGCTATGGAGACAAATGTTTCCATGGTGACCTTCCCCATTCATTCAGTGTGAGGTCTCCGTACACCCATGAGGATTAATGACATGGCATTAACACTGATAATCATAATGAAGAGAGCTGTCTGAGAGTGGGGCAACCCAACCCTGACATTTGTGAGGAAATAGGATGGAGGAATTTAGCCAATGTGTAGAGGAAGAAAATATTGAACTATAGGGAAAGGAAATCCATTTCTTTTCTATTTTATAGAATAGTTTTCCTGCCAGCAGAGACCCTGCTGCTGGCAGACTTCTATAGTCTCCCCTCTGGGAATTCTCTTAGTATTACAATAAGATGGTGATGGAAATAAATAACCCAAGAAGTGATTCACTAAAGGTCAATGGGACCAAGATGAGAGAATACGGAAGGGACACGCGCTTAAACTCTACTCAATTATCATGTTTTATTTGTTTAGTTTGTTTAAATACTTTTGAATGTTTCTTAAGAAATCCTTTTAGGAGAAGTCTTTTTACTAAGGGACTTATCTTTTTCTATAGCTTCATGGCACCCCTTTTGTTCCTTTCAGGGAAAAAAACATTCTTTTCATATTGTGCTGGTATAGCAATGTGTTATTTCGGTGTACAGAGATGGAGGGCATTATACAAACTGATAAAGTGAAACATTAGGAGCCTACACTCTACCTCAGAGGCCAGCCTGGGTAAAATTATAGACAGAGAGATTATGCTTTCCCAGAGCAGGATGCAGATATCCACAGACTCTCAGAGGACTGGGCTTTGTGATTTAGTTAGACGTTTGCATGGTTATCTCCATTATTAAATTTCAAGATTCCACAGAGCAGAAACTTCATCTTGTTCATGTTTGGCATTGCCAGCTTCACTCCCAAAACACACACAGACAAATATACAGAGGTGGGCATGCACACACAGATGCACACACGCACACACACTAATCTAGCATCCTTCTTTACACACCGCATGACCACATTTCTATTAAATAAATGGATTTGATCAGCCATGTAAAACCTCAGATGAAGCAATTAGGCATGTTGTATATGAAGTTCTAGAAATCCATAAAGTCAAATCATAATGGTTTTTAAAACTATGTAGCACTGTTTTGCTTCCTTAAATGTTTAGACAAGTGGATTTGACACAAATACAATAATGCCTGTAAGGCAGCAAATGGAAAACATGTGTGAAAAAAAAACAGGGGGCTCTTAAGGCAGCCCGAATTACTCAGATTGATTATATGATGTCTGCAGCATACTGATGACTGGACCTACTGTGGCATTTATTAATCCATCAAATATTTATTGAGCACCTACTTTAATAGCTATTTGCTCTGTGCCAAGCAGTATCTGAAGTGCTTTTTGCATATAAACTTATTTAATCTTCCCTAAGAGGTAAACACTCTTATTAAAATACCTATTTTTGGGACGCCTGGGTGGCTCAGTTGGTTAAGCAGCTGCCTTCGGCTCAGGTCATGATCCCAGCGTCCTGGGATGGAGTCCCACATCGGGCTCCTTGCTCAGCGGGGAGCCTGCTTCTCCCTCTGCCTCTGCCTGCCATTCTGTCTGCCTGTGCTTGCTCTCTCTCCTTCTCTCTCTCTCTCTAACAAATAAATAAATAAAATCTTTAAAAAAAAATACCTATTTTTTTCAGGCAAGTAAGCTGAAGTACAAATAATTTAAGTAACTTGCCTAAATTCACACAGACAGCAGGGGAGGAGTCATAAATTGAACCAAGCAGCCTGGCTCCAGATCAAACTCTTAACTGCTGCTCAAGACTGCCGACCCCTGGGCTAGAAACAGTAATAAAAATAATCGAGAGGTACATACATTTTCTGTGTTTTCATAAAGTTTAACATCTTGAAGGAGAGACACGCTGAAAAAGAACAGTTACAATCTCCAGGGGCAAGTGCTGGAAGAGCCAAGGAAGAACTCTAGGGGGAGGGCGTATGGAGTGGGAGGCTCACCATAATGAGGAAAAAATAAAGACAGTTAAACGGGTGAATGCCATTTCCCTACTGATCTTGTTCCTGATAGTCTTTGGTGATGAGGTATGAGCACTGTTATATTCAGGAGGGAAACTTTCCAAGTGGTTCCTAACTGTGTGAGATATACCTCTAGCAGACAGGTCAAGGAGAGGTGTCACAGAAGGAAAGCATCTGATGGACAGGGACTGTCAGACCAGGTAAGAGCTGTGGGCAGAGACTGTTGGAAGGGACAGTATTTCCATGATGCCAGAAGTGTAGATACAGACATTGTAGAGAATAGCACGGTTAACAAAGGATATGGATACGTTTTTCTAAGGTTAGAGAGAACGCCATAGACATGAGAAACCAAGGAGCCCAGGCATCAGCTACAGAAGATCCCTCCAAAAGTCAGTCTAAATCTTTGCAATGTATTGGACATTTTTACTCACCATAAGAGTAATACATACGAGTGCTTTGTATGTACCAAGCTCTATGATAAGAGTTGGGGGAAAGTATTATTATTGTTATCCTGATCAAAGTTATAGTAGAGCTAGGATAGAAGCCTAGTTTATCCCAAAGCTACAACTTGTAGTAACTATGGTTTGTCTCCAAAATTCTTGCTGATACTGGCAAATGAGGTAAAACTAATACCGTTCCAAAAGTAGGAACCTGTGACTTACTGGATCTGAATGGAAGGAGTGATCATACACCCCCAGAAATAATTTGTCACTTAACGCCACTGATGCCCCTGTGTAAAGGGTAATAGCCAAATCTATGGGAAAACATTGAAAAAACAATTGTAAAATTTTTCTCACTTCAACGTTTTTATGAATTTCAAGTATTGGTTAGTTTCTTTCATTCAACCGTTAATTACAACAGGATATCCAGGAACAGAGCAACGTGGAGGTCAAGAGAAGTGCTAAAACTGGGGAGAAACACATTTTAAGGGAAACCCAACAAAGAAGAATCAAGAGAACAGGAATAAATACGGAAGACAGCCACAGCAAGTTAGGATGACCCAGCAAACAGCTTTTGGATGATCAGCAGAAATGGAAGTGGAAAAAGCAAAAGGCGTTGACCAATAAGCCGGCCATCAGAATCTGTCAGGAGAGTCAAAGAAACAGACAGTGGGGAAGAGACAAGCCAGGGCTGGACCCTGGGCTGAGTAGCTCTCCTGCCCCTGCTTCTTGAGCTCCCTCTCCCCCTGCAGCTACTACAAATGAGGAGAGCGGAAGGCAGTAACCAGGAGTGAATCTGTGGGTGGGGGCAGTTAAGTGATCTGGCTGAGTTAGTTTAAATGGTTAGTAGAGGCACAAAAGTGGTGTTTTTCCTTGTTTCTTATGAGTTACCTAAGGTGGCTGATGTCTTTTAGACTAAAAGACTTCTATTTTTAAGAAATGATTGAAAAATCACTCTTAAAATCTTCTAGGATAAAAAGGGGCTCATTTGGGAGCCACGAATGTTAAGGCTAAACAGGATTTTCCTCCTACAGCTCTGCAATTGCACTGCAACTCGCTTTCTGCGTCCCATCCTGACCATCACTACTTTCATGCTCTTCAAACAGACCAAAAGTTGGCATATTTGGGGATCCTGTGAAGTAGTTATTGCTCCTGATATCCATATTCAGAGGCCAACGGTACATGTCCTGAACTGGACCATTATATGTGATTACAGTTACTTTACAGCGTATCAGCTTGTTCCTCATAGCTAGGATTGCTAAATATTGGGGAAAGGAATTCTAACATCCTTTATAAAATATGGCAATGCTTAGATAAATATACATTTAACATCTACGCATATTACCTAACCACACTAATCCTTTTTAAAATATAGACTCAACATAAGAGTGTTTCATTCAGACAAGGTCATTACCTCTTTAAATGTCTATACCTGAATGAGTTTCAAGAAGAGTCCTCAAAACTAACCAGTTCACTAATATTGTAGACCAGAAAATAACTTCCTTATTTTAACAATGGAAAGCATTTTTACGACCTGTAGTACCCTGGGAGGTACTTTTGGGAATTATGAAACAAGAATTTCCTTCCCTGTTGGCAAACCTCTAGCTATAAGTTATTGCCCTTGGTCTTGGTGCTCCTGGCTGGCTTATTAAGGATTTGATGTATTGTCTTTTGTCCTTTTAGCTCCTGTCACTGTCTTTACTTCCCTGTCCTTTTTCTGGTATCTCCTTGGTTCTGGAGTCTCTTTTTGGTTGCCTTTCCTCTTTTGTACAAAATGTTGTCTTGTCTTTTCAGCATTTCAAAAGGCCTCCCCAGTGACTTGAATTTGAAGAAAGCTGCAGGGTCATAGCTCAGTGGAAAGCTTAGAATGACAGCAAAATCCCTAAACAGGGACTACTCTTTCTGAATAGGGAAACCTAAAAATAAAAGCTGTCTGCAGCTGGGACTGTGTGCCAAGACAACTATCACTGAAATGCAGAGGAAATCGAAAACGTAAATAAAAAATAACCTTGCTAGAAAGGACTAAGGTGTTAAATTGGTGCCAAGGTAGAAACCAGGCAAAGGCCGACTTCACAGTAAGTGGTTTATCGTCCACAGGTAGTTTAATGTGATAGAAGTTTGATTCATCCAAGAAATATCATCCCCAAAAAGGAAATGCAAGGAAACAGCAAAGAGGCTCTAAGTCAGCCTAACTTCTCCAAAATTGAAGAGCTCCTCCGTTCCCTATGCACCACTCTGATTTTCTTCCTTCCGCAAAAGCAGTTCTGAGTGTTTATTGGTGGTCTTTTCCCCCAGCTGGCTTTCTCCGAACAGCAATTCTTTTGAACAGTCAGTCTCTCCCCTACTCTATTCTTCCGTGGACTCCAAGGTCCCATCAGCCCAGTTTGGGGCTCCTTTACTTCCACCCTCACTGACTTTTCAATGCAGTCTGCCCTCCAGTTGTTCAACCCCTCCTTCTTTTTTTTTTTTTTTTTTAAGATTTTATTTATTTATTTGACAGAGATCACAAGTAGGCAGAGCAGCAGGCAGAGACAGAGGGGGAAGCAGGCTCCCTGCTGAGCAGAGAGCCCAATGGGGCTCGATCCCAGGACCCTGGGATCATGACCTGAGCCGAAGGCAGAGGCTTAACCCACTGAGCCACCCAGGAGCCCCTCAACCCCTCCTTCTTAATGGCGTCTGTCAATCTTGCAGGTTCACTTCCTTTTCTCCCCACTTTGGACCACCTCCTGCCTTATCACTTGTTCATACCCATTGGGCAAATTCCAAATCTAAATTTAGTACCTACACTCAGGTTGCGATAACATTTGAGGAAAAATAAACAAGCATAGGTGTGGCTAATGCTCCTAACTGTGTACACTCATCTCTGCTGCTGGGCCATCCATAATGCTTGGCGATCCTGTGTGCCCCTCTTTCAGTTCCCCCAACTATAAGCCACCAGCGTTGTTTCAGATCTTCACCAAGTTTTACACTCCTCTTTCTTCTACATGTGCTATTATTTTATTAGCATATGCTCTTATGTGAGGGAAAGTGCGACTCTCTGTAGCACACAAGACAACCGAATCAATTCTACCTACCTGGGACATCATCTTGTTACTGCCAGCATGGTTGGTCACCTACCTCCTCCTCTGGTTTTCCCTCAGAATATAGCACCATGCTTATTTGTCTTAACTTATTAAGAAAAAAAAAATTCTCAAATCTAAGTTCTTCTCTAGTTACTTTTCCTGTTTTCTCCTTTTCGGATTAAGGAAACCTGCCTTCACTTACCATCTTTGTTTACTTATTCAATTCTCATTCATTTTAAATATAATTCTTTAACATCATTCAAATAATACATGTACCTACTTAAAAAGACTTACATGATACACATGAAACTAATGTCACACAGTGTCAACTACAATTTAAAATTAATTAAAACTTTATAAAAGATTAAAATATAAACATTAAAAATTTTTTCAAGGTGTAAAAAATAACATAAAAATAAAAAATAAATAAAAGAGACTTAGACTAAAGAAGAGTGATTTCCAGATACACCTCTGGTCACCTCCCAGTCTGGCTACTCTAGGGCCCCTCTTTTAATGCTTCAGGCCAACTGAACACTGCCATTCTCTTCAAGAACAGATTATTTTTTAATTTCCTTATTTTGATAGCATAGATTCTCTGTGTGATAAAGAGGATAAGCTTTCTGAATTCTTGTGTATCTGTAAACATTGCTCTTCTATCCTCATACTTGACTAATAGCCGTCTGGGTATTGAATTCTGTGATTCCCCTCAGATTTTAAAGGCACTACTCCGGTATTTCAAACATCTAGTATTACTCTGGATGTGGTTTTGGAATATAGGTGAGGTTCGGTGGGGTGAGATCCAGAGCTGAGGACCAAGAAGGAATTTTTGAGATGTCTTTCGTGCACAATGGTGGTTTATTAAAGCATGGGGACGGTACTCCTGCGCAGAAAGAGATACTTCCCCAGGGAATTGCTGACGACATACTTGGGAGTTGGGGAACATAAGGAAAAGGGCGGTTTCAAAAGAACTTTCATATGCTAAAGAGGACCAACCTACAAGAAACCTCCAAGATACCTTGCCATTGTCAGGTTAAGGTGGTTTTCCCCTCTAGCAAGGTATTAACATTAAGATAGTTGGGAGATCCCAGGAAGAATGTCACGCAGGTCCCACCCAGAAGTGGGGGGTGAGGGGAGGTTGCAGGTTGTTAGCTTGTGCTTTGTCTTCAGCTACCCTTCTGTTCCCTCATCACTGTTGAGAAGTTCAGTGTTATTCCTTCTAATTATTGTTCCTTTTTTTGTTGTTGTTAATTTTAAAGTTTAAATTTTTTTTTGAAGTTCTCAAATATATGGAAAAGTTGCATAACTAGCAAAATGAATTTTTTCCTGAACCACTGGAGAAAAAGTTATCATTTCTAAGCCCCACGATCCTGATTACTTTACTATATAGCTTCCTACAAAGATATTTTATATTCTTCAACACAGAAGAAAATGGAGCCATCGAAATCAGAAAACTAACACAGTTGCAATATTATCATTTAACTCGTTCAGTTTGATTCTTTAGGACACCTCTTTGGACCCTATTCAAGTTTTGTCAGTTGTCCCACTAATATTTACATTTATAAAAGATATGCTTCAGAATCACCTCTTGGAGGTTTCTTTACCCTCCCTCAGTCTGGAACAATTCTTTAGTTTTTTCCTTGGCTTCTATAACCTTGAGAACTTTGAACAGGACAGGTTATTTTGTGGGATGCCCCTTGGTTTGGGTTTGTCCAATATTTCCCCATGACTCAATTCAAGATACACATTTTTGCAGGACTATCACAGAAGTGGTGTCACGTTCTCCTCAGTGTATCCTAATTGTTTTCAAATGCCTAGTACATCTTTGACCATTCTTTTACACCTTTAAAATTGAGTCATTATATTAAAATTCTATCTCACATAGACAGCATGTAGTTGGGTACTCAGTTTTTAATCTAATCTGACAGACTTTATCTTTTAACGGCAATATTTATTATTTGTTTATTTTTAAAGATGTTATTTATTTATTTGCAAGAAGAGAGCAGAGCGTGAGAGAGAGCGCACAAGCTAGAGGGAGAGGCAGTGGGAGTATTGTACCTACATTATCATTCATTTAAAAAATGTTTTCTAATAATCCCCATGATTTTACCTTTGACCCATCTATTATTAAAAATTTGTTCATTTCCAAATATTTCAGACTCTTTTAGACATCTTGTTATTTGTTTCTAATTTACATTCATTGTGGTCAGAGAATACACCCAGGAATATTACAATATTTTGAAGTTATTCAAGCTCATTTTAGGACCTAGCACATCAACTATATTAGTGAACGTTCTATGGGGTACTTAAGAAGAATGTATATTTTGCAGTTGCTAGGTGTATTCTATAGGTGTCCATTAGTCCAAGGTAGCTGATATTGTTCTGATCTTCTATATACCTTCTGATCTTTTTTGTCTAGTTGTACTATCTTAATGAGTGAAACACAGTATGATAGTTAGATATGTCTATTTCTCTTATTGGTTCCGTCAGGTGCTTTCTCAAGAATTTTAAAGGTCTTTCATTATGCACGTATATATGACTGGTATATTTCCTTAATTAATTAACAGTTTATCATTACAAAATGTTCTTCTTTATATCTGATAATACACTTTGTCCCATAGTCTATTTTGTCTAGCATTAATAGGGCCACTCCATACTTTCTATGCTGACTGATGACATGGTATGCTTTTTTCCACTGTTTTGTTTCAATCAATGTTTTTGGTTTTTTTTAAAGATTTTATTTATTTGACAGAGAGAGAGATCAAGAACAATCATGGGGAGCTGCAGAGTTAGAGGGAGAAACAGACTCCCTGCTGAGCAAATAGACTGATGTGGGGCTGGATCCCAAGATCCTGAGATAGTGACCTGAGCCGAAGGCAGACGCTTAACCGATTGAGCCACCCAGGCGCCCCTCATTGTGCATTTTTTTTAATGGCAAGTTTTTTTGTTATGGGAAGATGAAATTGGGCCTTACATTTTTATCCAGGCTAAGAATCTGTATCTTTTAATAAGACTTCATCCTAACAAAATTAATAATCATGTTAGATATAAATTAATTCCTTCTTATTAAAAGCTACAGATTCTCAGCCTAAAATAAAAAACAAATAAATAAGATCAAAGTATACATTTTTCTTTGTTTTCTATTTGTCTCACTAGGTTTTTTTTGTTCTTGTCTTCTTTCTTGTCTTCTTTTAAGCTAACTGAATTTGTTTTTCCCTTTGAATTCCTCTATTTTTTTAAAATATATATATCTTTGCATTATTTTAGGTAGATATTTATGGGATTACAAGATACATCATTAACTGAACATGATCTACTTAGACTTAATTTTATAAGGTGCCAAATAAAAGGTAAGTACTTTATCAAATAAGAGTTCCCTGTCCCCTTTGCCATTATTGTCATATATATTATGTCTACAAAAATATATAGTTTCAATTATGTGGTTTATTTTCTTAAGTTTATAATTTTTGTTTTTGTCATATGACTTTTAAAGAAACTAATTGAATATGATTTTATGTTTACTCAGGTATTTATTTAGCATTGGTGAAAAAGGCAGAGTTAAGGACCTCACTTTCCCAGAATTCTATGGTCCACCCTTCTCGTCATCCCAGGAAGGAAAGCAACATCTCTCCCTGTCCTCCATACCTCTGGTTTCCTGGGACCAGAGTGGAGACTTTGTTAACAAGAAGCAAAAGCTAGATTCTGAAATGTTTTATTTCCATATCTTCCAGTATTTGCTGTGTTCTCTTCAAAAGAAAAAAAATACGTTATGTCATAATTATTTTTCTTGCTTAACTTTGCTAATTCTTCCCATGACCTATATTTTGCTGTTTGAAATCTACACTCTTGGTCTTGGTAACATCCATGTAATTGGGCCCTGCCTCAGCCTTGTGTCTTATTTTTCTTTCTGCTTTAGCCTGACTGAGCTACTTGTTTCTTGAATTCACTCTATAGTCTCATGGTTTTTCCTTTTCCTCTGGCTCTCCTTCTGTAGGGAGAGCACTTTCATTCATTGACCATCTGGCAAAAACACCTTGAACACTCAGATCAAGCATCAACTACACCCATAGCTTTCTGTTTTCTCCTCCCCACTCCCAGATGGTAAAAACCATACCTTCCTTTGGGCTCCAAGCATGACATGCATATTCTGCTGCCTTTGTTCTCTCTCTCTCTCTCTCTCTCTTTTTTATTAAGATTTTATTTATTTATTTGACAGAGAGAGAGAGAGAGAGATCACAAGTAGGCAGAGAAGCAGGCAGAGGGGGAGGGGGAAACAGGCCCCCAGCTGAGCAGAGTGTCCAGGGATCATGACCCCAGCCAAAGGCAGAGGCTTAACCCACTGAACCACCCAGTCACCCCTGCATTTGTTCTCTTAACATTTATTTATTTATTTATTTATTTTTTTAAGATCTTATTTATGTATTTGGCAGACAGAGATCACAACTAGGCAGAGAGGCGGGGGTGGGGGAGGAGGAGAAGCAGGCCCCCTGCTGAGCAGAGAGCCAGATGCAGGGCTCCATCCCAGGATCCTGAGATCATGACCCAAGCCGAAGGCAGAGGCTTAACCCACTGAGGCACCCAGGCACCCCGTGTTCTCTTAACATTTAAATGCACTTATTTGTTTACCTGAGTTTTACAAGCGCTTGGAATCATAGAACACATCCCTTTCCTCTTCTTACTCCATGTTGCTAGCAGTGTCAGCACTGGATGCCGCTGAATGACCCAATGACTAACTGAACATATGAAGGAAGGATTATAAGAGCTCGTATGTTTGAAGTTGAGGTGGGCAATTTTAAGGTGGTTGATCTGTTCATAAGGAAGTGATATCTTAAACTGAAAAAGTTAAACAAGATAAAAAGATAAAGGTTATATCATAAAGAAATATTTAAGAATTAACAAAAAGATCCTATCAAGATTTCTAAATATAAATTAGATTCCAGTATACACATTTTCCCCTGTTTTCTGGGGAAATAGAGATTGTCATGCAATCTATAGCTGATTGGCACAAGATGCTCACTGACATCTGACCAAGCAGAAGAGGTCAAGCATAAGAGGGTCTTCTCTGGACAAATAAAATGCAAATGCAAACATGCTTGATCACTTCAGAGTAATGGATTTAAAATTCTAAAAAATGTAAGTCCAAGTCAAAAAAAAATAGTCTCTTAAAAATCAGTGTTTTAATGATGAACAATTTTGGTCAATTAAAGTTTAGACTAATTGCTATGGTGATTTCGGAAAAGAATGAAGTTAATGAGTTCCTGAATGTGTCAACTGCAATTTTTGAGTACTTTTAATTTGCAATCTCTTTATTTAATGGAGAAAGCATTGAAGACTCACTCTGAATGTATTCAAACTGCATTTTAGATTTTACAGCTGTACTTAAGTATAGGAATTATATTTTACTATAATATCTACTCATTTTTAGAAGTAAAGTCTCAGAAAGTCTCCTTTAGGAGTGTCAAATCATATACTCTCAGATTCCAAAAATAACTTTGTTCCACCTTATACAGGATAAGAATCTGGCCTGATATACTAATCCTCTGATCTAGAGGAAAATAGTTGACAGATTGCTTGACCTAGCAAATCATTCAGATAACTCTGCTAGGAGCAATGGTCCTGCCATTTTTTTTTAATATGAAATTTTTGATTCATATCAATTTTCACTGAAGGAAACTTTGAGGAAAATGCCTAAGGATTTTTGAATTCACTATGGTTTAAATGTCTTATTTCAAGTAGATAGAAAGCAATCCCCTCTCTCTCCTACTTTTGCAGAGGCAAATGGGGGAAGTAAGAAGAGTGACAATTTGTCTTTTCCTTCCTGTTTTAGATATTAATTATGATAAATGTAAAACTACAGCACGGCCACCTACCCATTTAAACCTACTTCAACCTAGACACCTACCTGCAGATCAATAGTTAGGAATCCTCACAAACCATGTGCATACATAATAATTGGTGCTTTTCCTCACACTTCCGAATTTTGCTTTTAATTTCCTAGGATTGATGTCTGCAGAGAAAGGAGTGAAATGACAGTACAAAGTCCAAGGTACCAATCACATGAGCCCAATCATACATGGGAAAGGAGTAATGAGCTGATTTTTCTCCTTTTTTTCTGCCTGAATTTTCCCCTCTTGATTTTTTAGCACCAAAGTAATATTTGAAAAATCAGGGGAAAAAATGCACCAAAATAAAAACATGAAAAGACCCAAAAAAGGCATTAAATCAAAGGTGACTTTCTGTGTCTGCATTTCAGAGTCATGCTGCCAATTATTTGAGGCCCAGGAAACTCAGAGATGCAAGGTTTATCTACTCCTACAAATGCATTGTTTTCCTCTTCTTTGTCAAGGTGGCAGACAGCCCTAAAACAAGCACAAAAATATGTATTTGCAATGTTTTTATATTCAATTAATGGCTTACTAGTCTCACAATCACTAAATCGAACTACTATAGAAAAATACCTGCCTTATGGTTCTTCTCTCTCTCTCTTTCTACCTTGCAATTGAAAGGCTCTAACAAGAGGTGTCACTAGTTCCGAGGCTTTTAGTTGATGTACATCAGACAGGTTTAAGAGCTTCGACCTTTTCCTGACTAACTCAGGGGCACTGATCTTTGAAACAAACTTTACTCAAGATAAACAACATACACAAATGAGAAGTTCAATACAATTACTTGAGCGCTAGAAGGCGTTAAATCTAACAAGTAATATATAGGTAATGGCCCATGTTATCTACAGATCCAGTATGATAAATTATATCTAATTTTGTTTTAACAATAGACATTCGTGTACTCTTTCCTCCATCAGTATTTGAGGCAAATAAACCGGTTTTAAGGGAGAAATTACACACACCTTTCCAGTCGTGGTCTGTTCAGAACAACAGTCCTTTCCGCAACGCCTGCAAAATTGTTTTAGCTTCTCTCAACCCAGTAGTCCCTATGCAGTGTGCATTCCAAATCTCTTCCTGTAAACAGATAGTTTTAAAAAATAATATCATGATGTCTGAATGATAATTTTACAACATTTTGGAAACAGAAGGACCTTAAGATTCTGCAGACAAACCTCTTCTTTTGACAGAAGAGAAACAAGGACCTGAGAAATGAAATGATCACCCAAGGTCGAATCTTGAGTCAGTGAACAAGTCAGAACCAGAAAACAAAGACTTCCTGCAAAACATACACTCATCAAGGCAACATAAAGTTGAGATGTCAGAATGTTGTTGTCTTTTAAAATTCTTATTTACTCCCCAACAGTTTATATGTATCTATTTATTTTTGAAGTTACTTATTTATTTTTAAGAAACTTCTACACCCAGCGTGGGGTTCAAACTTACAAACCCAAGATCAGGAGTTGCACGCTCTTCTGACTAAGTCAACCAGGCGTTCCTCTGGCAGTTTATATTTATACAGCAGCAACTCACAGGTTCTTTCCTCATCAACTCTCTAAAATATAAACTTTTATTTTCAAACTTCAAGGTTTTGGTGTTTGTTTGTTTGTTTGTTTTTAATTAAAATAAGGACTCTCTGTTGAAGACTAAAGGGTTTTGTACATTATGAAAGAATAACTTAGAATTTGAAAACTGGCTTTAGAACTTTAGGAATGTCAGTATGTGTGTCCCCTGAAAATCCACTTGGCATTCAAGATGTTTATTCACCAAGAGTTTAAGGGTACTTCATTATACAATGCCTAAAGTTTACATGCATGATTGACCTTTGTGTATGGGTTGTTGCTTTTTTTTTCCCCCCTTTCCTTTGTTAAAGCCCAGTTGGTATTTGGTGACAAGTAGAAGACTACAAACTCAGTGAAGAAAAAAATCTTTCAAAAGTAAGGAAGTTAACGACTTGATGTTTCCTTGGAGGTTTTTATACACTGTTTAAAGAAGAAGTCACAAATTTGTGATTTTTAGGAACTGACTCTGGCCCATTGACCTGATTTATGTAATTGTGTATGATTTACTTTTTAAATGTGAACATCTTTATAAATACTGTTAGTTTTATTTTGGAAAAGGGTAATTGGGCGGCACCTGGGTGGCTCAGTCAGTTAAGAGCCTGCCTTCAGCTCAGGTCATGATTCCAGGATCAAGACCCATGCTGGGGGGGGGGGGGTGTCTCTGCTCAGCGGGGAGCCTGCTTCTCCCTCTCCCTCTGCAGCTCCTCTTGCTTATGCTCTCTCTCTCTTTCTCGGTGTCAAATAAATAAATAAAATCTATTTTTTATTTAATTGACACCGAGAAAGAGAAAGAGATATCACAAGTAGGCAGAGCAGCAGGCAGAAGGAGAGGGAGAAGCAGGCACATGCTGAGCAGAAAGCCCGATGCAGGACTTGATCCCAAGACTCTGGGATCAACCTGAGCCAAAGGCAGACACTTAACCAACTGAGCCACCTAGGTGCCCATAAATAAAATTTAAAAAAAAAAAGAAAGAAAGAAAGAAAGAAAAGACTATTTTGTTGGTGATATTGGACCCTGGTGTCTAATGATTTATTAGATTCTGATCAAATATTAATGAAAGCTATTGAGACTACTTCACGGGACTTTTTTATTGTACAAAGTATAAACTATGATATTTTAAAATATATTTGTAGATGTAAATGCCTCGATACTTACTGTACATCACTAGTGAGAATAAAGACTACAGATTTAAGAGATCAAACCATAGAAAATCAACAAAGACATAAAAATTTTCCCAGTTGACAAATGTATTAATGGATCATCCTGTAAAACCTAATTTAAATCTTATTCTCTTGTCATAAAATAAAAAGTGAATACATAGATATACACACACAGACCTGGTAGTCTGTACTGAAAGATTTAAGTGATTGTTCTGCACTGAGTGATGTCAGCCCTACCCTTATATAGACTGTACGCAGCCATGGTTCGGTGGTGGAAGCTGCTCTCCATGGGGTACAGCTTTGTTCATAGACCTCTATTCTAAGAGTTATAATGATGCTTTTCATCATAATCACAAAGCATTTAATTGACAGACCAATTTAGGCAATAGAGTCTAGATCAAGACAGATTGTTATCTAAGACAGTTAATACTGATCTAGAAAACACAGAGGCTATGCAGAAACCAAAATCATAAGCAATGAATAATTATAAAGATAAAGCTTAGCAGTTTCTCTGTATTTCTGTTTGGGGTAAGTAGATTTTGGACAACCCACCTTTGATTGCTAAATGCTTTAAAGGGCCGTCAGGTGCTAGTATTTCCTCACTGAGCTCTCATTACTACAAAAATCACACTTCTCTGGCATCACTGGATGGGGGGGAAGACAGGATGAGGCACACACTGAAAAACAAATAAAGCCAGAGTCACTTTTGTACAACATTTAAGCTAATTGTTTTAATAGCACATACCATATACACAGCTAATTACCAAAGAACTTTCCTCCTTCATACAGTAACAGATGACTATAATTGACAAGCATATTTTTTGCATTCCTTAAAGACTTGATTAAACATATAAGAATAAAAATCTTGGGGTGCCTGGGTGGCTCAGTGGGTTAAAGCCTCTGCCTTCGGCTCAGGTCATGATCCCAGAGTCCTGGAATCGAGCCCCACATCGGGCTCTCTGCTCAGCGGGGAGCCTGCTTCCTCCTCTCTCTCTGCCTACTTGTGATCTGTCAAATAAATAAAATATTTTAAAAAAAAGGATAAAAATCTTTTGAAAAGGGTAAATAACAAAAAGAAATATATATTCAAGGAAATAATAATAGTAATAATGATAGTAATAACAGCCTTTGCTATTAAATCTTCCTAATGTTAAACTCCTAATATTCTTTAAATATCTTCTGGATCTTATCAATAAATCTTTATTCTAAAAAGAATAATTTGAGCATTTTCAGGTATTTGCATATTACAATGATAACTGGTTATCAAAAAGGGATGAAACTAAGGAGAACGCAATGTTTTTGGAATGTTTTCTAATATAGAGTAATATAGTTTAGTATCTAAAACCTGCAGTTTTAGATTCAAACAAAATATATCAATATAAAAAGCAGTAAATATTTTTAAGGCTGTTACTCTCTGACGGTGAAAACTTTAAATTCGGTTTTGTGGGCCTTAATAAGGAAACAAAATAATTATGATTATAAAACAAAAAAATTTACCCTGAAACAAGGATTGCAACAGTTCTAAGCTGGTAAATTCTGTTCAAATTACACTCAGTTCTGCTTTAATGCAACATCTGTGTTTCTAAAAATCTCCACACTCTGGAAAATAATGCAACTGGGGCATGATACTCAAAAAATTTGTCAAAAAAAAAAATTTTTGTCAAGTAGAACACTAAAAAAAAAAGGGAAAAAAAGGATAGAAAAGAACCTAGTAAAAATGGTCGCACAGTTTTATACTTGTTAAATAGATAAGAAATACATATATAGTACAGTAGACACGGCACTTTACCTAAAAAAACGGCCTGAGGTTTGTTTGTGGAAGGGCTGCGGCTTTTCAGTTATTGTGAAATGTTGCAAGGAAGGTTTTCTGAATCAATGGGAAATTGTAACACCAGATGTGGATCAGGGTGGGCTGCTGATTGTGTGCACATTTTGTATGTTCTACAAGGCTCAGCTGAACTGTGTGCTGTTTCTTAAGCTAACGTTGAAAACAAAATGCCTATTTTATCAGCAAAAATTGGCATATTGGGGAATAGCAATAATTATAATCCAGGACAAGCAAGCTATGGCAAAAACCACAGGCATGTTCATCAAAGGAGAGGAATGCTCTTTCATAGAGGAAAGTGGGAAGTCTGGGGTTGGGGGAGGGCTGTTACCAACAAAAAGTTCCTTGTAGTAAACTGCGAGTTGAGGTATAACGGTTCTCATTGGCTGGATTGTGACTGTCTCTCATTGGCTGGGTTATTGCCAGGGGAGGAGGAAAACATTTCTTCCACGTGTGGGGATAGCAAAGCTGTACTGGCTCGCAAGGTCTGTCTCTCCCTGTTGGGTTTACAATTGACTCTGAGTAGTAGGACATGAGAGCTCCATCTGCAAAACGTCCTGACATTATTTTAGTGAGATTTCCCTTTATTAATTTTCATATCTGCTTTCATCTAATTTTTTTAGCAGATGAAATCATGTATAAACAAATGGAAAATTTGTCTCATGCTAAACTTTTTCCTTTTTTCTTAAGATTTTATTTATTTTTAAAAGATTTTATTTATTTATTTGACAGAGATCACAGGTAGACAGAGAGGCAGGCAGAGAGAGAGGGGGAAGCAGGCTCCCTGCTGAGCAGAGAGCCCAACGTGGGGCTTGATCCCAGGACCCCAAGATCATGACCCGAGTCGAAGGCAGAGGGTTTAACCCACTGAGCCACCCAGGCGCCCCTCTTAAGATTTTATTTTTAAGAAATCTTTCCATCCAATGTGGGGGTGGAATTTACAATCCCAAGATCAAGAGAACTGAGCCAGCCAGGTGACCCTAAACTTGTTTCTTAATAAATCAATGGCATTGGAACAAATCCACATTTTAAAACATAACCATGATAGCAGAATTGGCTGTATAATATTGGTTGAATCAAAATTTTATTGGTATGTACCACAATATAACAAAAAAAAAATCATTTATCTGAGATTTGGTTGTCTGATACACCCCAATCTCAAATAGCAATTAAATGAAAGTAAATGATCCTATCAAGTACACGTGGAAACTACAGGATAATGACAGTGGAGTAATTCTTGAGCCAATGTTTCTCAAACTTTAACTTGATCAGAATCAACTGCAGTATTTGTTAAAACGCAGATTTGTCCCAATCTCGGAATTTCTGGTTTAGTCTTTGTGTTTCTAAAGATTCTCAGGAGATACCTGCCACAACTGGGAAGGGGGTGTGTGCATATTTTGGAAACCTCTTCGTTACACCTTATCAACTGCTGCAGAAAGCAGTTGACCACACTGTGTCTCAGTACTTACGTAAAGGAGAACATCTGTTTTCATCGTAGTTACCATTAAGAATATAATTTTCTTATGAAAAAGATCCCCAAAACCTTCCTCTAACCTTTGCTCCAGTGTTAGTAACAAAACAAACAACAAAGAAAATATAAACAACTTTACAGTTTAAGTTCATGCAGTGTGTTTGGCATTTGGATTACTTCCCAACAAGTATGTCATTCTCCGTTATACAGAAACCATGCATTTCTGGTGCAACTGACTTCCTCCAAGGATGAGCGCTGATTAGAATAAATCAGTTAGGTTAAATTCATTTCCTCTGTGCATCCATGGTTTATTCAGAGGAAAACTTCAATGATTTGGAAAGCAATGGTTTCATTCTTTTCTATAAACCTGAATGAAGAAACAGGTCATCCCAGAAGCTGCTGGCAGCCATTAATAATCATAAGACAAGCCAGACAGAAGGCAAACCTAAAATTGCAGGAAACCAGAGCCAAGAAAATAACAGAAAACTAGAGCTGGATTTTTCACTGGACAGAACCTGAAGCCTACACTCCTACTAAAACTATCAACTACGTGAGTGGATTAACCACTTTTAATTTTTAAGCCATTTGGAGTTGGGCTTCTCGTAACTTTAAAAATATAAAAACATACACACACACATGTCAAAAGAGAAAAAAACAGAAACCAAAAAGCCCCTACCTAAATATGTACAAATAGGGGAAGGAAAAGACAAGAAGTAGTAATTATATCAAGCAGCAAGCATATTGGGAGAATGGAAAGTCTCCATAGAAATCCTCTGATAAACATTCTATTTAAAGTGAGCTTTGGGGATGCCTAGGTGGCTCAGTCTGTAAAGTGGCTGGTCATGATCCTGGATCAGGATCCTGGGGTCTTGGGATCGAGCCCCGCATGTTGTTGGGCTCCCTGTTCAGCGCGGAGCCTGCTTGTCCCTCTCCCTCTCACCCTCCCTCTCTGCTTGTGCTCACTCACTTTCTCTCTCAAAAAAATAAATAAAGTGGACGTGGCTATGTTTACATGCAAGCACCAAGATCTTATTAGTAAGTATAAGTGTTCTGAAACAAAGTATCAATTTCAGATAGTAGAACCTGGATAAATCAACAAAAGGGTGAAAAGATACAAAATATCCAGAACAATGACTTGTAGAAATTATTTCCATGGTCCAGGAGTTACACTAATCTGTACTAATCTATACAGAATATGAAGGCAGTCTCCACTCTAGAGTGTAGAGAGTCATTCTTAATAATTCTTTGATCAACATCATAAAATCTCAAGGAAAAGAAACATTCTAACATATTCTTACAAACAGATGTCTGGACTGAATAGAATTTGCCTATCATAGCCTATCATAACAGAGTTTTGGGCAAAGAGTGAGCAGCACCAGTTAGGCAGCTTACTCCCAACCCACTTAAAAAATTTCACCTTAACCAAACTTATCCTATCTGGATATGCTTTATATTTACCAACAAAAACTAGATAACTACTTTACTTTTACCCTGAAGGCCTCAATAGCTTCTTAGAACAAAGTATAAAATAGTTATGTTTCAACAGATGGTTTAGGCTCTTCAGGGTGGAAGGCAATCTGTGTCCTACTGACCAGACAAGCCTCAAAGGCATTGCCATATTAGATGGGCTGAAATTTTGAGGTTACTCCTAAACAGTATTGAGCAAGGGGCCCTCCACTGGGGTATCTACTGCCAAAGGAAATCATAATGATATCCAGGGCAACCAGGGTAGCATTCATGTATATAAAAGAAGGATAACAAATAGTTTCATAGAAACAAAGTGTTTCCTATTAACAAAAGTGCAGAAGCTCTTTATGTACCTCTCAATAAGCAGGTTTCATATTTCACAGTGGGACAAGAAACCTAAGGGCCGAGTGTGTCCAAGGAAAGTAAGTCATCAAAAAAGAAAGCTGCACGAAAATTACGTGGCATTATAGAACTTGTTTATTAATACTGTCTCCTAGAATACTTCCACAAAGCAGGTGAAATTGTGGTCCCATTTACTCCTGTTTACCAAACAGTAATAATGTCAAACCACTGATCTGAAGAAGAAAGAGGATCCCAGGGCGCCTGCGTGGCTAGTTGGTTAAGAGTCGGACTTGTGATTTTGGCTCAGGGTCGTGAGATCCAGCTCTGAGCTGGGCTCTGTGCTGAGTTTGGAGACTGCTTAAGATTCTTTCTTTCTCTCTCTCTCTCTCTCTCTTCCCTTCTCTCTCTCTCTCAAAAGGAAGGAAGGGAGGGAGGGAGGAAAGGGATACCTTAACAGCTTTTGCATATATCAATCTTGCTCTCTTTTATGTAATAAAAACTGCACTATTAGAAATCCCATCCATCAAAAATAATATACATATGTACATTTGGGATGAAAAATACAGCACAGGGAATATACTCAATAATATTATAATAATTTTATATGGCGACAGATGCTAGCTACATTTACCATGGTGAACATTTCATAATGTATATAATTGTTGAATCACTATGCTATTTACCTGAAACTAATTATATGCCAACTATACATCAATTAAAATTTTTAAAAAAATGTATATTTTTATCTCTATAGTTATAGGTACATATTAATGGATAAGAGGCCAGACTTATGTTTTGATTTTCTGGATGTTGTCTTTTTTGTTTTATTTTGTTTTTCTTTTTTCTGGTTGCTTTAACCTTATTTTGGCATCAACAACGTACTTTTTTAAAAGCCTTGTCTGAATGATAGCTTCACCTAAGAAAATCATAGAATACACTCTGAGAAGCAGAATGTATTGCATAATGTTTTTGTGGTTTTGCTGCCTGCCACTGCCACTTCATTATTCAAACTGTACACCTGAATGTTACTCAGAGTATGAAATGTTATTCAAAAATCAATTTAATGGGATATTAATCTATGAAGAATTTAAAACTTTCTGTCATATTTATGATGAACTTTTAGGATTACATTTGCCTAAAAGAATATAAAGAAATTAAAGAAAATATTTGTCTGGTGTTTAACAGAAAGGATTATTATTTTTTTTAATGAACATGGTTGGATTCCCAATTCTATCATTACCAGCTATTACCATATTATATTTCCCTCAGGGCCAAGCAGTACATTGGTTTTCTTCTACATAGGTGAGAAAGAAAACAAATCTATGAAAATAAACTAAAGCAATCATTCAGCTATTACCAGCTAGATGACCTTGGACAAATAACCCAATTCCACACTCTCAGGTACCAAAATTAGAGAGGAATCAATAAGTACCACATAGAGCTTTGTGAAGAGCACATTAAATAATGAATATAAAAATATTTTCTAAATTAAAAAGTATTCAGTTTTATAATATTTAAAAATTCGAGATTCAAGCAGCTCAGCTACTTACACCTATGTGACCTTGTGACCTTGAGAAGCCATTTACTTTGTTAAAGCCCAACTTCTGCATTTGTACATTGCAGAAAAAATAAATAATATTAACACCTATCCACGTATCTTATCTGTAAGATTCTAATAAAATTATATTCTCTAAAGAGCATTGTCAACTGTGAAATATTATAAAATCTTTAAATAATAGGTGTTCTTGTCCCAATTACACTAACATAAATCCTTAAAACCAAGAGATTCTTAAGTTATACATATTACAGATTACATACCCAATGAAGATAGGGATTCTGACTGTTTTGTTTCTTGATGTATCTTGAACTCCTAGAACAATGCCTGATACATAGTGGGTGTTCTATAAATATTAACATAAATATATGGAAAAATGTATCAGTCTATATGTTAGTAGTGACAGGTTAAGAAAAAAAGATAATGATTTGTGTGCTGAGAAATCAGCTGGCAATGAGAGTGAAGAATTTTCTGGAGGGTAAGGAAATCATTAGAGAGGAAACAGTGTATTTTTATTCCATGATTCACATTGGAAGTGTGCCTGGGTGGCTCGATCAGTTAAAAATTCTACTCTTGATCTCAGCTCAGGTCTTGATTTCAGGGTTGTGAGTTCAAGCTCCATGTTGGACTCCAAAAACAAAACAACAACAACAACAAATTGGAAAAAAAAAATAGCCATATTATATTTCCCTCAGAGCCAAGCAATACATTGGTTTTCTTCTACATAGGTGAGAAAGAAAACAAATCTATGAAAATAAACTAAAAGCAATCATTCAGCAATCTAGGGATCTTTTCAAGAAACAAAATGTGATGTACTTCCTCATATTGTTACCCTTTTTTTCCTACATCCTATATCTCTATCTGCATGCACACCTAAATTTCAAAATTTCAATTAAATAGTTATTATTCATAATAGTGACACTGGATTCTCAAGAAACGATAAGTTATATTCAGTGTTGTCCTTACTAATACAGAGAGGTATGTAATATGTCTCATAAATACTTTTTCTTCATAAAAAGCATCACTACTTTTTAGAGTTGTGGTACTTCTTTCCTCCAAACATTTTAATTAATCATCTATTACATGTCATGAAATATAGATTATTCAAAGAAGAAATAAATATATCCCATACAATAATGGAGTTTATAACTCAGTGAAAGAGGAGAGATTAAATTTCTTTTATCCAGTCAATCTACTTTCTTAGATCATTAATAATTATATATCAGGTTCACATCTTATAAAACTAAAACAACCAAATCTTATGATATGCATCTGGGTCGATAATCTGGATTTTCCTTTCTGGGGAGCTTTACTATTTTTTGTTTGTTTTTGTTTGGTTTTGTGTATTTTCTCCATGCGTGAGTGTATTATTCAGAGTATTCTCATATTATCGTGTATTGTTTTCCAGCAGTTTCTATCTAAATATTCATCCACAGCTTACTATAATTATTAATTTACTTGTCCATATCCCCAACAACTGTAATCTGAATTTACTAAGATATGGATTATTGTTTGGCTTTGTTTCTCTAATATGTAACAGTACCTGGAATATTATATATACTAAATAAATGTGGAAAGAAGAAAGGCAGGAAGAAGGGAAGGGGATAAAAAGTCACTTGAATACAACTCACAGTTAACTGCAAATGATATGTGATCTGAACCTGGAGAATTTTTTTTTTAAGATTTTATGTATTTATTTGTAAAAGAGAGAGAGAGAGAGAGTGCTAGTGCACAAGCAGGGGGAGAGCCAGAGGGAGAAGCAGGCTCCTCGCTGAGCAAGGAGCCAGACAATGCGGGGCTTGATCTCAGGACCCTGGGATCATGACCTGAGCCAAAGGCAGATGTTTAACTGACTAAGCAAGCTAGGCCCTCCAAAACCTGGAGAATTTTTAATAGAACTAAATAAATCATGCCAAATAATGCTGGAGATTTAAGAACATAAAAAAGCAAAAGAAACAAAGCTATAAGGGTAAGTTTTATACCAGGAATTAGATCATGTCTATCTACATATCCTAGGAAACATTATATATTCCTTTTGCCATAGGAACCCCAGGGTGGCTTAGTTGGCTAAGTCTCAGACTCTTGATTTCAGCTCAGGTCATGATCTCAGGTTGTGAGATCAAGCCCTGTGTCAGGCTCTGTGCTGGGCATGGACCCTGCTTAAGATTCTCTCTCCCTTTCTCTCTGCCCCTCCCCCAGTCTCTAAAAAAAATAAAAGCACTCTCAGAGATATTTAAAATATATATATATATGTATGTGTGTGTGTGTGTGTGTGTGTGTGTTTACACATTCTTTTGCCACATAAAAAGAAGTCACAGAGCTGGACAGAGTCTGGTCTCACAATACAAGTCACCTTAAGCCATGAGAGGCTCAGGTTTCCACAGCCAGACTAAAGCAGAACATTGTGGCAGTTACCTCAAAGACACAAGAAGGAGGAGGAGGAAGCACCTAATCATCCTCTATTTATACATTTTTGCCTCAACTACCTGGACAATTGGCTTAACTCTCCATTTTTCCAGGAATGTGGAGAGTTGGCAGACCTACAAATGGAAATTTGCCCAGTCTTAACCTAGGGTACTAGTCTCTTCATTATTAATCACCCCCACACTCTAAATGAACAATAAAAACAACTAGAAACTCGCCAAGAAATGTTCTACCAAAATTACCTGCCTGCTGCTTCCAGACTTGAGAAACAGAAACTGAAAAGCGATTTAAAGGAAAGCAAAAGCACAAATAGAAAGCTAGCCTGGCATAGGCCCACAGAGCAGGTTTTACTAGTGTAGCAGCAATCTCACTACCCCTCAGCTTGAGTGCTCTAGGATTCCACCCCAAGGGCACACCCCTGGGGATGTGGGATGATCTCCCACCACCATTCTGTCCACAGCGGGCATTTCTCACTGCTATCTGTTAGGACAGCTGGAAAGATATTATCTTACCAAAACAAACTTTTTTTTTTTTTTATTGAAAGTTATGATTGCACCTCCAATACAACCCAGAATGTGGTGCGTCAGCTTTGCTGTACATTTTTTTCCTATTACTATTCCAGGAAAGATCTCTATCAGTGACTGCCTGCAGAGTAGAGGAAAAAAAATCCCAAATAGAGCATTGTAACTTATAGCCCAGAGGAGAGAAAAAGAAAAGAAAAAACATCAACAAACCCGGGATCCCGTGTCCTCCTTACCCTTAAGAAAGGAAAAGATTTATTTGCTTTTTGAAGTAGCTTATTTCACATATGCAAGAATATTTTTATAAGCCTACAAGAAAACAAAGTATAATATCCAAGCAAATTTAAAATGTATTTTAAGGGGCGCCTGGGTGGCTCAGTGGGTTAAAGCCTCTGCCTTCGGCTCAGGTCATGATCCCAGCGTCCTGGGATCGAGCCCCGCGTCGGGCTCTCTGCTCAGCAGGGAGCCTGCTTCTCCCCTCTCTCTCTCTGCCTACTTGTGATCTCTGTCTGTCAAATAAATAAATAAAATCTTTAAAAAAAAATAAATAAATAAAATGTATTTTAAATGTATATTCAAATTATATTCCAAAAAAATTGCTTTACCTATATGACCTCTCCAGTCTTACAAACCACATGGGATTCATCCTCTGCATTGGTTTGTGTGAGGGACCGGGAGGCTATGGGTGCCCCTATACTCTCTCCCTGCCCCCCTCTTTGTCTTCCTAAAGACTTAGTTTAAGTGGCACCAACTCAGAGACACTTTCCCTGAACTTTCTTTCTTATTCTTTTTAAAGATTTTCATTTTTTCTTCATTTTATTTATTTATTTATTTATTTTTAGAGTGAGAGAAAGAGAGGACAGAGGGAGAGGGAGAGAGAAAGTCAGGCAGACTCTAAGCCAAGCGCAGAGCCCAATCTGGGGCTTGATCTCATGACCCACAATATCATGACCTGAGCTGAAACCAAGACTTGGACACCTAAGCAACTGAGCCACCCAGACGTCCCTAAAAATTTCATTTTTAAATAAAATATGCCTCTAAAGCCAAATCAAACTTATAACCCTGAGATTAAGAGTCACATGTTCTACCAACTGAGCCAGCGAGGTGCCCCTCTTTCCCTGAACCTTCTTCCCTTCAGGGGTTCCTTATGTTCTTTAATCAAAATTTTTATGAATTGCTAACTACTTTTCTTTTTAAATTTTTGTTATTTAACATACCGTGCAATATTGGTTTCAGAAATAGAATTCAGTGATTCATCACTTACAAACCAGTGTTTATCATTGAATTGTTAACTACTTAATCTATTACCTTGCTTATATCTATTCCCCTCAGTAGACTTTATGTTCCCAAAGGTCAAGCACCTTCACTGTCTTGTTGACCATTGCATTCTCAACATCCAGCTCTCTGCTTGACATATATTATGTACTCAGATATTTTGTGAATGAATGAATGAATGAATTGGGCAAACCAGTATTAAACAATCATAGTTCATTTACTGGATTTGTGATTTATGTAGTCTGTCATCTTGAGAGTTGTTTACTTTCCTAATGTCCTTTGATTTCCTTCCTTTGTAAAATAATGAAAGTTCTAATCACACAGAGACAATGTGAGCATTAAAGGAAATAATGGAGTAAAGTTTTTATCTAAACAATTTTCTTAAACTAGCCCATTTTTGGTTTGAGCTGTTCAGTTAATTTGCTTAGTTTCTGCTATTACTTTGTGAAGCCTTTAACAAATATATTAGATAAGCTCTATTTCTACTCTAGTTACAGGTCTGTAAGCAGAGGTTCTTTATAAAACTGAAATAAATAACAAACCAAGGACCATGTCTTCGCTGACAGTAGCTCTAGGTCTGCTTGAATATCCAAAGTATTTGGAGGTGTGTATTGGGTGGGTGATATTTTTATGTTGGTTTTATGTTTGTTTTTGGTTTTTTTGTTTGTTAGTTTTGGTTTTGTTTTGTTGTTTTGTTTTGTTTTGATGGTGTTTTGTTTTGTTTTGGATAGGGGCACTTTAATTAGTCTTGAAAAGGTTTCAATTTATTGTTCAGAATCAACTTTCTACTTCTAACACAGTGGCTCTCAATCTGATGGTAACAACCCTCCCTTCTTGTTGTAATTATTTTGTTACTCTCTCTATGATTCTGAAATGAAGTTCATAGATACTGTGACCTACTAATATGTATAATTTCAAAAAAGGAAAGGAGGAGGGAAGGAGTGAAGGAGGAAGAATAGGAAGGAAGGAAAGAAGTCCTAACTACAAAATTTTAGAGTCGTAATAGGAAAATAAAATAATTTCTATTTCAGCATGTATGAACTCAGATGCTTGCACATACATGAAATGGTTATGATATGACTTATAACAGGTATGGTGAGGTGAACTCATTTTGTACAAATATAGGAAAATGAAAACAGGGCAATAAATATGGACAGTAGAACAAAAACTGGTGTTATGAAAAGATATGGTAGGCAGAATAATGCCCCTTCTTCCCTTCCCCCTCCCCAGGATGTCCCCATCCTAATCCTTGGAACATGTGAATATATATATTAAGCTACATGGCAAAGAAAAACTGGATAGAATTAAGATTATTAACTGACTAACCTTAAAATAGAGAGATTATCCTGGATCATCTGGGTATCACGAGAGTCTTAAAAAGTGGAAGAGAGAATCAGTCAGAGGAAGAGATGGAAGACAGAAGCAAGGAGAAAGTGGTGTGATGTGAAAAGGACACCCTGTGTTCGCCTTTGCCAGCTGTGAAGGTGGAATGCTGGCATCCCCTAGAAGCTGGAGAAAAGAAAGGAAATGATTCACCCCATAGCTTCCAGAAGGGAACACTGTCCTGTCAAAACCTTGATTGTAGGCCAGTGGGAACCATTTCAGTCTTCTAACCTATAGAACAGCAAGGTAAGAAGTTTGTTGTTTGAAGCTGCTGAGTTTGTGGTAATTTGTTACAACAGCAATAAAAAATTAATGCAATAAATAAACACACCAATCTTACTTATATAAGAGAAAGAAGGACATAACCTTAATTGAAATAAGGATGACAAGTCAAGTTACAAACTTTCATAGAGGAGAAAAAAAAAGGTATATGCTACTCTCACAAATGGCCTGAGCTTTATAAATATGGAGTCAAAATAAGTCCTTATTTTATGGCCTGGAATGAGAGAGAGAAATATTATCACAGAAAATACATCTCAGGGGTGCCTGTGTGGCCAGTCAGTTAAGTGTCTGCCTTTGGCTCAGGTTATGATCTCAGGGACCTCGGACTGAGCCCGGCGTCCCACTCCCAGCTTATTGTAGAGTCTGCTTCTCCCTCTGCTCCCCTCTCATGCTCTCTCTTGCTATCTCTCTCTTTCCTAAGTAAATAAATAAAATCCTCAAAAAAAAAAAAGAAAGAAAGAAAGAAAGAAAGGAAATATGTCTCATTTCCTGGTAGCCTGCTACCTGCCAAGACATGTTTTAGGCACTATACTTAGAACTTGATGTACATCTTTCTATTGGTTTTGTGAAGCGAAGGGTACGTCAAGAGGAAAGAAGCAAGTATACAAACTTGCTTGCTCTGTAGACCCCAGTAAGAGTCTATGGAGATGTACAATTATTTCCAGGGGCAGTATGAAAATTTGAAAAATCTAAATGGATAACCTAAAGTTATATGAACAATTTCACTGTGCTTTTTCAAAACAGATTTCCTACTGATAGGTTACAAAATGAATTTAAAATATACAGGTTGGAAAGGGTTGTGAACTAAATTGTGTTCTCTCAAACAGTTTTTTTTGTCTGCAGGTTCATGGCCTTCATGAAATTTGGAAAGTTTTTGACCATTACTTCTTCGGCTATTTCTTCCTTCTCCCTTTGGAAACTCAAATTATCTGTAGACTAGGTCATATGAAATTGTCCCAGAACCAACTGATACACCTTTCATTTTCTTTTGAAGTCTTTTTTCTACTTATTTCATTTGAATAGTTTTTATGGCTGTATCTATAAATTCACTATATTTTTTTCCTGCAGTGCTTTGTATCCAGTGAATACCACTTAGTGTATTTTTTCAGTCTTGACATTGTATTTTTCATCTGCAGAAATTCTCTTTGGTTTTCTGTTATATCTTCCAACTTTCTTACTATCATATTCAATCTTTCTTCTACCTACTTTATCATATAGAATAGAGTTATAAGTATTTTAATGTCCTTGTCTGCTAATTACAACATCTTTGTCAGCTCTCATCAATTGATTGATTAGTTTTGATCACATGATTTTTCTTCTAACTATGGGATGTGTTTTTCCTACTCTTTTTATATCTAGTAATTTTGTATTAGCTATCAGGCAAGATGAATTTTATCTTTTGAAGTGACGGATATTGCATTCTAAAAATATTTTTGAGCTTCTTGTGAGATAAAATTAAGTCACTTAGAAACAGTTTATCCTTTGGTGTCCTGCTTTTAAGATTTGTTATGCAAGACTTGAGCCATGTGTGATCTAAATATTCCCAGTACCAAGACTAGGCCCTATGCCTGAGCCTTGTGAATTGTGTAGTTTTCCAGTGTGGCTGGGAGTAAGACACATTATTCCCCAACCTTCATGAATGTTGGGTCCTGTTTTCTTTAATCATTTTGGGTGCTCTTCAATTACTATAGAGTGAGGTAGTTTTCTTAAATGGATGCCCTGATCAGTACTTTGATGAATATCAGAGGATGACTCTCTGTAGTTGTCCAGAGTTTTTATATTTGTGTCTCTGTCTCTTTTCTGGTACTCTAGCTACCTTGTGAAAAATTTTTTTTTAAAATAAATAAACTTTATCCCCAAGGTGGGACTCAAACTCAACTCCAAAATGAAGACTCCCCCAAGATCAAGAGTGGTATGCTCTACAGACCGAGACAGCCAGACTCCCTTAGCTGCCCTGTGAAATTTAACTGCATTCTTCTCCTTGAATTCTTAGCTCAATCTCCTCAAATCAGGGAGTCCATTGATCTCTTACCTGCCTTATAATCTGGAAATTCTTTCAAATTTGGAGCAATCATAGAACCCACCTCATTTTTTTCCTACCTGCCAGAAATCATTGTCCTTTGTTGTTTAAGGCCAATGTTTTAAAACCCATTCTTTTTTATATGTGTCATTTTTTAGTTATTTCAGATAGAAGGCTAAATCTTATTCCTGTTGTTCTATATTGGATACAAATAAAATTGATGTGTCTCATAAATAATATATATATGGATTTTTAAATATTGGATTTTTAAATACTGGAATTTAAATTTGTGAGTCTAATCTGTCATCATTATTACTGATACACTTGGGCGTGTTTCTCCAACCTTATTTTTGTTTTCCATTTCTGTTTCTTTTTAACACTTTCTCCCTTCAAAAAAAGAAAAAAAAAACTAATCCTCCCTTTTAAGACAAAAAATTAGCAATTCTTAAAATCTTTAATTTTCCTCTACAACAATGCTCATCATGTAATTTTTTTCTAGACTTCTAATTCTGGAGTATTGTAGATATATTTCTTCTTTTTATTTGGTCTTAAATAAACAACTACAATAAAGTAAGCTATTTAATCACCTTTAATCAGATACCTTTTGCAGCATTCCTTGGATTTTTCTCTCCTTCTACTTTACCTAAAACTATTGTCCATATAATTCTTTGCATGGCAATCCTCTCAAGGCTTTCCATGCCAGAGATTTTTTTTTTTTTTTAATTATGTTGACATATCTGAAAACAGTTTGGCTTGAAAATTCTACATTTTTCCTTTTATTACTTATAAAAACATCCCTTTGCTATTTTCTTGCAGTTAGTGTTTTCTGTTGGTAAATCTGATTTTAGATTCTGTGTTGGTGTTTTGCTCTGGAAATTTTTGTATACCCATGTGGTGTGAATTTGGCTACTCTCTCTCTCTCTCTCTCTCTCTCAGACTTATTTATTTATTTGAGAGACAGCATGCACACAAGCAGGGGAAGGGCAGAGGGAGAGAAAGAGAATCTCCAGCAGAATTCTAGCTAAGTGTGGACCCCAACATGGGGCTTCATCAAAAGATCCTGAGATCATGACCTGAGTGGAAACCAAGAGCCTGATGCTCAACAGACTGGGCCACCCAGATGTCCACCCCCTCCCCTTTTCTTTTTTAATTTTCTCCATCTTTTAATATTCTCCCTAATTGTATTCCTTTTTATTTTTTAAGTAATCGTTACACCCTCATGGGACTCAAACTCACAACCCTGAGATCAAGAGTTGCTTGTTCTGCCAACAGAGCCAGCCCGGTGCCCCTCTTCCCTAATTCTAAATTCATAATCTGGTTTTCTTAACATTTCTACCCTATGGATGTCTGCAATCCAGAATATTGTTCCAGAATGGCTATGCTCCTCAAATATCCTCTTGTATTATGATCTCTTTTTCACTAGGGCTATTTCCTAAGCTTTGTTGCCCATTAGAACTACCTGTGGAACTTCTTAAAATGCCAAAGCCGGGTCTGACACCAAATCAATTAAATCAGCTTATCTAGGAGTGGGAGCCAGGCATTAGTGGTTTTTTGCTTGTTTGTTTGTTTGTTTGTGTTTGTTTTAATATCTCTAGGTGATTCCAATGGGTAACAAAATTTGGGAACCACTGGTCTGAAAATATCAGCCAGCCTGCAAGGTAATATTTATTTCCCAAAGTGTCAGCTTGATGAATCAGGGAGTGCAGGTGGGAGGTTAATGACTAAAATGAAGAACTCCAAACACCAGAAACACTCCTTACCCCCAAAATATCTCAGGTCACAGAGTCTGTTCCCTCTCCTTCTTCTCCTCCCCCAACCCTGATCTCAAATAAATGAATAAATAAAATCTTAAAAAAAACCTCAATAAATACCTGCTGTGTTTATGTAAATAAGCAAAATAAATAAGGCTTTATCTTATTCACATAACTGAGCTACTCAAATCCCAAGAAAAGCGTGATGGGTTATAGAGAGCTTGAAAAAGAGAGACAAACAAGAATGAGCAAAGGTCTGTTCCCTAATTAACTGACTTTGAACATCTTACAAAACTTAGGAAAAATAGAGATTTCATGGGAGAAAAAAAACCTCATTATTGAATCATTATTTGCAAGAGCCAAGATATGAAAACAACCTAATGTTTGTCTATGGATGAAGAGATATAGATGTGCCATATATATACATATGTATATATACATATATATATATGAATACTATTCGGCCATGAGAAAGAAGAAAATCCTGCCATTTGCAACAACATGGATGGAATTATTTTTTTAAGATTTTATTTATTTATTTGACAGAGAGAGACACAGCAAAAGAGGGAATACAAGCAGGGAGAGAGGGAGAAGCAGGTTCCCTACTGAGCGGGGAGCCCAATGTGGAGCTCCATCCCAGGACCCTGGGATCATGACCAGAGCCAAAGGCAGATGCTTACCCACTGAGCCACCCAGGTGCCCCAACATGGTTGGAATTTGAGGACGTTATGCTAAGTGAGATAAGTCAGAGAGAGCAAAATGCTGTATTATATCACTTATATGTGGAATCTTAGAAAGCCTAAGTTATAGAAACAGAAAGTAGGATGGTAGTTACCAGGGGCTAGGGAGTGGGGAAATTGGGGAGATATTAGCCAAAGATGAAAAAACAAACAAGCAAGCAAAAATAATAAGAAAAGAAGGAACTAAAAGACATGTTTGTAAAATTAGTCACCATGTGAAAGTTATTGCAACAGAACTATTGCAACAGGGTTGTAATATGGAAATGGTCACTGAACTCAGAAAGAAAAAAATCTTTTAGAGAAGTCAAACTATGATAAAACCCAAAATGAAAAAACCCAATATGAAGACACATGTATTTATGATGAGTTTTTCATATCATATTTCCTTTTTTTTTCTTTTTTTTTTTTTTTTTTTTTTGAGAGAGAGAGAGAGTGAGTGAGAGCAATGGGGGTGGGGGAGGGATAGAGGGAGAGAATCTTAAACAGGAGCCCTATGCAGGCCTCATTCCTACCACCCTGAGATCATGACCTGAGCTGAAATCAAGAGTCAGATGCTTAACTGACTGAGCCACCGAGGTGTCCCATATCATAGTTTCAATTAGCAAATTTGTTTAATACATTTGGGTACAGAACAAACAAATACAGGTTTTCAGTGGTATCGGAGTAAAAGTACCTGGGAGGAAAAAAATCTACCTGTGCTCTCAAACCTAACATAGAGAAACTCTATATTATAGCAACACATGAGAATTAAATATAGAATACTCAAGAAATTGTCTCTCAATGGGGCAGTTGTAGCACTTTCAGTTGGCAAGGCTATCAAAATGACAAAGCAGGGGCGCCTGGGTGGCTCGGCGTGTTTGTGGTCCCGAGGTCCTGGAATCGAGCCCTGCATGGGGCTCTTTGCTCGACAGGGAGCCTGCTTCCCACCCCCCCACACCGCCCCCCGCCTGCCTCTCTCCCTACTCGTGATCTCTGTCTGTGAAATAAATAAATAAAATCTTATTTAAAAAAATGACAAAGCAGTTTGTAGATAGCTCCTTCTACTCACTTTCCTTCCCTTGGAATCCTAATCTTCCAGGTTCTCTGCCTTCTTAGGGCCCTATCTCTTTCCCCCAGAGCCTGCCATTGGATAATAATGGATAATCCCCACTAAAATGCCACTTGATAATAGATTAATGTGTTTTGCATTTAAACAGAAAACACTTGTACAAATCCTTCTAGACAGCTAGACAAAGGCAGCTAGCACTGGGTGTTCAGAGAAAGGACAGGAATAGTTAAGAGATGCCAAGGCTACTTGTCTCTTCCGGGCCCAGAGAGGTATGTCTTGGTTTATTTGTTTTATTTGTTTGTTGGTTTATCTGTTTGTTTTGCATGTATTCTGTAAAGAAGCATACATATGCCCTGTTCTCCCAAAGGAATATTTTCTATCCTCATAATCTAAAGGAAATGTAGGAGATTTGAATTAAACCTAATATGCCTCATCCTTCATCTCCATTCTTGCCATTACGGAATTATAAGTAGTGGAGAGAATTTTGACATCATGCATGGTTCTCCAGGCAACAGAAAGAAGGAGAAAAAGGCTAAGAGAGAGAGAGAGGGAGATGAGATTAATGGATTAATAGATTAATCTGCATGGTGAGAATATACATTTTCCAGGCTCATGGTACTTTGGAAACTTAATGATTTTGAAGACTAAGGTAACAAAGTGTAGAAAAAGGAAAGTAACTGAGAAGTGGGGGTGAGGGGAGAAGAAGAGCATAGAGAAAAGCAAACAGAATGGAATAACCGTATAGTAATAATAATTATGTTTTTAAATAATTTATAGCAGATCTTGATAAATTATGAACTGTTTCTTTTGCTGCATTCCCTTCTCAAGTACTTTGTGCCTCTTATCTATTCATTGGAGCAGATCACTTTGTTCTCATCATACGAGTCATTGAGTGTGAACATTATTTGAGCAGATAAGGCTTTCTGAAAAAATTTATATGGTTTATTCATAGATCCTGTCACACACACAATGTGTACACAATACTCTGATAATATTCTATTTTACATTTTTCAAAAATGATTAAAGTATTTTATAAATACTAATTACATATCATAGAAGCTCCTATTAGCAATAGGGCTTCTATTATATATAGACACTGACAGTTATAACCTCTAAATATCTCTTCTATAGTTCTCACAAATGTATTATAAACCTCTTCAATCACATATTTGATCAAAATATGTATTTACATGATTATTTAATAGTTGTTTTGAATCAAATTATCATTTCAAAGAGATCTTTGTGAAGTTATAATTCCATATGTTATTCTGAAATACGACTGTCAAATGCAATTTAGTGTTGTTGTTTTTTTCTTCTGCCTCTAATATTGTTTCAATCTTCTTTGTTTTTCCAGGACACTGTTTCTGATTCTTCCTTTCCCCTGCTTCCTTTCCAATATTTATTTCCTCTCCTTGATATAATGTGCCATCTTTTAGTTATTTTGTATCTAGTCCATCTGTAAAAATTTTGTTTCTATCTTTTTCTTCTGTTCTCTTAACCTAATACCTTATCCTCTCTGGCTCATCTATGTTTTGCTCTTTCAGTATTAGGGGATTCCTACTATTTGCAAATAATATTAGAAGCTTATGCTTGGTTGTATTAAGTCAGAACCAATACACAGAAGAGCAAGGGCGAGGGAAAGAGGAAACAAAGTAATAAGTTATCAATATTTGTGCTGAGACTTCCAGCCCTAAACTTATTTGAAACTTTCATTCATTATATTTTGTAATTCCCTACTTTGCTAATTGCTCAAAAAATGTTTTTAAGGGAGAACATCACCTGTGTTAAGTAGTTGATAAAGTGATGATACACATATTACATTTTCCCTTCTTAGAATTTCAGTATTTGAAGAGCATCAGGATGTCTCCCATTATTGTTGTATATCTTATGGCTTCATCAGTTATATGTAGGTTATTGTCCTCCTGTAATTGTGCACAAAATCAGTTTACGTATCTTCCTCTCCTACAAACTGTTCTCTCAGCATTATCTATATTTCCAGCCAAATTGTGTGGTTCGTAGGGCTTTACGAGTTGTACCATATAACAGAATCTCCTTGATTAGAACCAATCCCACTTAGCCAGAGGATACTGTGTGTGTTTCCTAGGGCTACTATAAGAAAGTACCACAAACTCTGGGCTTAAAACAACAGAAATGTTCTGAAGACTTAACGTCTGAAATCAAGATGTCAGCAAGGCTGACGTGTCTAAAGGCTCTAGGGAAGGATCCTTCCTTGCCTTTTTCTAGATTCTGGTGGTAGCTGGTAGTCTTTGGCATTCCTTTATTTATGGCAGAATAGCTCCAATCTAGACAAAACATGAGACTCTTGACCAGAGGAAACAAACTGAGGGCTGCTGGAGGGGAGGAGGATGAGGGGATGAGATAACTGGGTGATGGACATGAAGGAGGACAGGTGATGATGTAATGAGCACTGGGTGTTATATACAACTGATGGATCATAGAACTCTCCCTCTGAAATGAATAATACACTATATGTTAATCAATTGTATTCAAATTAAAAAAAAAAAAAAAGAATAGCTCCAGTCTCTGACTGTATTCACATGGCCTTCTTCCAGTGTGTGTGTCTCTTTCTGTTTCCTCTTCTTGCAAGGATGTCAGCCATTGGATTTGGGTCCTCTTGAATCGAGTATGATCTCATCTTAACTTGATTATATCGCAAGGATCCTATTTCCAAGTAAGGTTACATGCATAGCTGCCAGGGTTAGGACTTTGTTGAAACAATTCAGCCCATAAAGAGATACCTTCTCAATTTTTTCCCATTTGAAACGGCAGTGATGAATGATCAAATATGATGTTATATATACTGTAGATGCTTAATTCACATTATTTGATTTTGATTTCTGCACTTTATAAGGCTTTCTACTATCAGTTATTTTGGTGGTAAGAGTAATAATAAGCAATAATAAGAAAAGCAACAGGAAAGGATTTTCTGCTTTTACTGCAAAAAACAGGTTGAAATACAAGTTTTAATAATGATGTGTTACTCAATATTTCATATGCTGCTCAAATCATATTTTTGCATTTAGAAACACAAAAATCCAGATAGAGTAAATTGAACCAAGCTGAAAGATCCAAGAATAAGTTGAGATACTGCCTTCCTATGAAAGAAAACTGAGACTACTTTAAAACAAAGTGATGTAACTCTGGCTTTGCTTGAATGGAGAGCAGATGTAGATTGGAATATTCAATAACTGCTGAGCAAAAAGAGTAAACCTCTGGGTTTTTTCTTTCTTTCTTTTTTTCAGTTAATTATACTAATTAAAATTAGAACTTCCACCATTCAAATTACCTGCAGCTGTACGGTTGTCGCTGCTATTGTTGGTGTTCACTGAAAACACTCCAACAGAGGGCACCAAGAATTGCTTGTGATCTATCCACCCACACAGTCTTGTCACTGTGGAAAGATTGTAGACAGCATAACTAATAAAGTTATTGTGCTCTTGTGAAAGAATAATAGCATGTTTGAAGAGAGTGTATTAACCCTGTTGTAAAGCGTTGATTGCGCTCCATAGTAAAGGAAATGAAAGAACAAAGATAAAGTGTTTTTAATTCTTACCCTGTTTGCTCTTGCTTGTTTTATTTCATTTCAATTTACACCTATATTCAAGAACACTAAAAATGTAACACCCAGCCTCAGAAGTAGTTTTATTTTTTCTACAGACTTTTGTAACAATTTGATGCTTTAAAGAATAGATATGTAAGCTAACTTAGAAAGGATAAATAAGAAATATCCAATCTCAACTGTGAACTCAATTTGCTATGTTTACTATAATAAAAAGAGAAGAAAGAGGGAGAAGAAAAATGAGGGAGAGAGAGAGAGAGAAAAAAAGAGAGAATGGAAAGAGAAAGAGAGAGAAAGAAACAAGTTATTTTGTTTTATTTTTTTTGTTGTTACCTTCCAAGATTTCTTTTTACTGAGTCCTAACAGTAACAAGTTGTAATGCTGATTGTAAACTTTTGGGGAATACAACAATAAGTAAACAGTTAATATTTCTGAAACCTCAAATTTGACATTACAAATTTCTAATGTTTTGCTGATCCTCATTAAAGACTATTAATGCAAATAATATGCACACAAATATGAATATTTATCTAAACTAACATCCTTTACATAAGGAGCAAGCTCTTTGGAAGGTGGATAGTTTGAGAAGCAGAAGTAATGAAAATTATTTGGATATTGGGGTTCTTCAATCAAAAATAAGAAAGGAAATTATTGAAATTTTAGTTTCAGACTACAGAGTTCATTAAGTTCACTAATGTTACCTTTCTTATATAATTTCCATAAAAACATGATATGCATGAAAATAAGTAATTTTTACATGTTGATTGGCTCTATATTCATTGTGGTATAACAAGTGTTCAGAGTAGAACTCATGAATATTGTTGTATAAACATAAATTGGATTCCAGGTAAATGAGAAAAATATTCAAAGTTTAAAGACTTTTTATTTTTTTTTTAAGATTTTATTTGTTTATTTAACAGAGAGAGACACAGCCAGAGAGGGAACCCAAGCTGGGGGAGTGGGAGAGGGAGAAGCAGTCTCCCCGCTGAGCAGGGAGCCTGATGCAGGGCTGAATCCCAAGACCCTGGGATCATGACCTGAGCTGAAGGCAGACATTTAACCACTGAGGCACCCAGGCACCCTAATTTAAAGATTTTTTAAACAAAAAAAATTATGGGGGCACCCGGGTGGCTTAGTCAGTTAAGCATCTGCCTTTAGCTCAGGTCATGATCCCAGGATACTAGGATCAAGTTCCGCATCAGGCTCCCTGCTCAGCAGGAGTCTGCTTCTCCCTCTCCTCCCCACTCAAGCTCTCTCTCACTACCTCTGTCTGTCTCTCTCAAATAAATAAATAAAATCTTTAAAAAAAATTATGACAGGATGAAGCTCCACAGTTTTGAGGAGCAATTGATGGACATTTCATACATTATTTATTAGATATAAATCAACATTTAAAAATCAGGTAAAATTGTCTTTTTATTGTTAATGAACATCATTTGAAATCATCCTTGCGTAGTGATCCAATAAGTATAAAAACCACTTACCTTCTCTGAATTACTTCCTTTGAGAACTGAGTTCCTATAATTGCTTTCTCATCTCTATCTCTCTCTTTTGAGATGTATCCGTAAAGACATTTGGCATCTCATCAGCAAAAACAGCAGCTGGAGAAAGGCCTTGCTACGTGCTCTGTCAAGGGAATGGCAAGTTTAGGTGGGGTTTAATAGACATCAAGGATTTACTGACATAACATAGATTACATGCTTTCGTTCTATTATTTGTATCTTTCTCTTTTAATGGAAATGAAAACAATTATAGAGCAGAAGAGATAAAGCTCCTCTTTAAGAGTACTGTATTCTGGTTGAGGAAGTGGTATAAAGAGACAAATGCATGCATAAGGTAGGTATTTACACACCACATGACAGTAGTTAAACTTAATTTCTGTGTTCAAATCTTGTAGGAAACATCTGTGAAAGTCCACCCAAGCCAACAAATCAATAACATCCTATGTAAGTGGAGGATGGTTTTTAAAAATTATTTATTTATTTATTTATTTATTTAAAGATTTTTATTTATTTACTTATTTATTTGGCAGACATAGATCACAAGTAGGCAGAGAGGCAGGCAGAGAGAGAGGAGGAAGCAGGCTCCAAGAGCCCAATGCAGGGCTCGATCCCAGGACCCTGAAATCATGACCTGAGCTGAAGACAGAGGCTTTAACCCACTGAGCCACCCAGGAGCCCCTACCTTTTTTAAATTCCAATTAACAGTTTCCTGGAACGGCTAGCAATTATCTGGCATTTTTACACTTCTAATGTTGTTACTAAATTGTCTCTTCCATAAATTCCACACAATTTGGACTTTGAAAAAATATAAATTAGACAACTGCTCCCTGATTCTAACCCTGAAGATTTCCTTCATGGTGCACAGTTAGTTCTTCAATGTGGCAAGCCCCACTCTTTGTGCTGTGGTCCTACAACAACGCAAGCAACAATTTGACAAATTGAGAAGCAAATCTTGACCTAAAAAGGAAAAACATACTTGATAGAGCTCTGGTTAATATATGGGATGTGGACATTATAGAACAGTCAAATTACTCTGTGTTTGATTCATGCTTAACTGAAGAATCATAAAAATATAGAGATGGAGGTGGCCTCGTCCATCAAATTAAACATTCATTTTAACTTTTCATTTTAAAATTAAGTCATATTTCTTGCACTAATTTTAGAAACAAGTTTCGTTTGAGCACCAGATATTGAACTCTTGTGCTTATTTCTACTACCTCTAGAAATGAAAGTAATGTGAATAGAAGAACAAACCTGCAAGGACAAAGAGAATTAGAGAGAAGACAATAGCAGGCAAGAGATGTGAACAAAGTTCTAGAACATGAAAGCAGATGGAGAGTAAGCAAATTGGCAGAGCAAGATGAAGATGTAATCTAAGACCCGCAAAGGAGAATATTAAAATATTAGCAGACTCACCCCTCAGAATCCCAGAAAGCCTTGGACCACAATGGCTCCCAGTACTGGTCCAGGCAGAGGTGTGACCTGGAGCCCATGGGTTCTGACATCAGTTTCTCCCACTTCCACAGAAGGCCCCAGGTTTAATCAGGGACATGGAGGCATAGCATTGAACAAAGAATTAGAGTTAAGCGAAAGACTAAATCTTGAATAGTTTTAGCTCCTTTCCCACCAAACACCAACTCTCTTTTTGGCCAATCTCCAAGAATACCAGCAATAAGTTATGGATCGGAACACATTTGAGGAAAGCCTCCAACGCTTAACACAGGAAACAAAACAAAATTTGATAATTTACCTTCTCTTCGGTGGTTTATATAGGAATGCTTATTTTTTTCATGCCCTCTTTAGACTTGGATATTTATAATCAGTTAAAATAAAATAATCTCATAATAAATTAAATAAATTAGTAAATAAGTAGATAGATAGATGACAGATTGATAGGTGATAGATAGGTGGATAGATAGTGGCAGACTGCTTGTATAAATTGCCCAAAGCCTAATAAGTAATAAAGTGGTAGTTTCAGGTGGGATCTGAACCTAGCTTGTTAGCTTCCAGAGTTTATGCTTTAAGCAACTTACATTCTTTAAAATATGAATTATGTATTTTACTCTTCAATTTACGGTTTGTTCTCTGAACTCTGATACTGATAAATATGTTGGTTTATTGCAGTTCGGATGACTAATTTTTGATATTTAAATTTGTCCATCTCTTTTTAATTGCTAACAGTTGATTTCATTCTTTTTGTTCCATCTTTTAACAAAACAAACTTTCCACAACAGGACTATATCAAATACTCTCCCTGAAGAGGGAGGGATCTGAGAGGGTTGCCCTAATTTTTAGTTTTGTTGGTGTTTCCTTTGCTGTGCAGAAGCTTTTTATCTTGATGAAGTCTCAATAGTTTATTTTTGTTTTTGTTTCTCTTGCCTTCAAAGATGTGTCTAGTAAGACATTATTGCTGTGGCCAAGGTCAAAGACGTTGCTGCCTCTGTTCTTCTCTAGGATTTTGATGGTTTCCTGTCTCATATTTAGGGCAACTTCTATCCATTTTGAGTTCCTTTCTGTGTATGATGTAAGAAAGTGGCCCAGTTCCACTCTTCTGCATGTTGCTGTCCAGTTTTCCCAACACCATTTGTTGAAGAGACTGTCTTTCTCTTATTGGATATTCTTTCCTGTATTGTCAAAGATTAATTGACCACAGAGTGGAGGGTCCATTTCTGGGTTCTCTGTTCTGTTCCATTGACCTATGTGTCTGTTTTTGTGCCAGTACCATACTGTCTGGATGATGACAGCTTTGTGACACAGCTTGAAGTCTGGAATGGTGATGCCTCCGGCTTTGGTTTTCTTTTTCAGGGTCTTTTCTGCTTCCAACAAATTTTAGAATTTTTGTTCCAGCTCTGTGAAAATATGCTGGGGGATTTTAAAAGGGATTGCATTCAATGTATAGATTGCTTTGGGTAGTATATACATTTTAATAATATTTATTCTTCTAATCCATGAGCATGGACTATTTTTCCATTTCTTTGTGTCTTCCTCAGTTTCTTTCATAACTGCTCTTCAGTTTTCAGAGTACAGATTTTTACCTCTTTTTCTTTTACCTCTTTAAAAAAAAAGGTTTTATTCATTTATTTGACAGAGATCACTAGCAGGCAGAGAGGCAGGCAAAGGGGCAGGGGGAAGCAGGCTCCCTGCTGAGCAGAGAGTCCAATGCGATGCTCGATCCCAGGACCCTGAGATCATGACCTGAGCTGAAGGCAGAGGCTTAACCCACTGAGCCACCCAGGCGCCCCTCTTTTACCTCTTTAGTTAGGTTTATTCCCAGGTATCTTACAGTTTTTGGTACAATTGCACATGGGATCAATTCCTTGATTTCTCTTTCTGATGTTCTGTTATTGGTGTATAGAAATGCAACAGATTTGTGTGCATTGATTTTATATAGATTTAATATATACTTTATTGAATTCCTGTATGAGTACTAGCAAGTTTTTGATGGAGTTTTTCCAGTTTTCTACATAGAGTCTCTTGTATTCTGTGAAGAGTGAAAATTCTATTGCTTCCTTGTTTTTTTTTTGTTTTGTTTTGTTTTGTTTTGTTTTCAGATAAATATTCTTTTATTTCCATGCTCCACTGTGACATTTGCAGCTTAGGTATTCAAATCTCACAGGAACAGAAAACCCACATTCGGAGGGTGTCCAGTGTGCTCAGATGTGGGAATGGGCCTTTGTGGGCAGAGCCCTGGGGGTCCTTGGGGGCGGTCACCCATCCCTGTCACCTTCCACTGAGTGATGCAGACCCCACCAGGACAAAGGGAAGCTGACAGGGCCCCAGTGATGCCACACAGTAGCCACTTGCTCTAACACTGTGACGGATGGGCCGACTCCAAGGCCAGAAGCCCGGAAGGAGAGGTGCCTGGATTAGAACCAGAGCAACAGACAGTGACGGCCTCCTGCACTGATGGCTACTGCATCATTTTGACAAAAAATTAAACAAGATGCCACTGAGACCCTGAAAAACCAAATGACTCACTGCAGAAAGTGAATTCTATCTCTTCCTTGTTGATTTGGATGCCTTTTATATCTTTTTGTTCTTTGATTGCTGAGGCTAGGAATTCCAGCACTATGTTGAACAACAGTGGTGAGAGTGGACATCACTATTGTGCTCCTGATCTGAGGGGAAAAGCTCTCAGTATTTCCCCATTGAGAATGATATTAGCTATGGGTTTTTCATATATGGCCTTTATGCTGTTAAGGTATATTCCTGCTATCCCTACTTTTTTGAGGGTTTTTATTAGGAAAGGATAGTGTATTTTATCAAATGCTTTTTCTGCATCTATTGAGAGGATCATGTGGTTCTTATCCTTTATTTTATTAATGTGGTGTATCATGTTGATTGATCTATGGGTATTGAACCATCCTTGCAGCCCAGGAATAAATCCTTGAGAATTTTTGCATCCATGTCCATCAGGAATATTGGTCTGTAACTCTCCTTTTTAGTGGGGTTTTGAGATCAAGGTAATTCTGGCCTCATAGAATGAGCTTGAAAGTTTTCCTTCCATTTCTATTTTTTGGAACATTTTCAGAAGAATAGGTACTAATTCTTCTTAAATGTTTGGTATAATTCCCTGGGCAGCCATCAGCCCTGGACTCTTGTTTGTTGGGAGAGTTTTGATTATTGACTCAATGTCTTTGCTGGATATAGGTTTATTCTTCCTGTTTCAGTTTTGGTAGTTCATATGTTTCTAGGAAGGCATCCGTTTCTTCCAGATTGTCTAATTTGTTGGCATATAGTTCCTCATAATATATTCTTTTTTTTTTTTTGTCGAGAATTCATATCTTGATCCTAATAGTTTTATTTTTCTTATTTATTTATTTTTATTATGTTCAGTTATCCAGCATATAGGACATCATTAGTTTTTGATGTAGTGTTCAACAACACTCACAATATGTTCTTATAATTATTTGTATTTCTTCGGTGTTGGTCATGATCTCTCCTCTTTTATTCATAATTTTATCTACTTGGGTCTTTTTTCTTTTTGAAAAGTCTGGCCAGGGGTTTATCAATTTTGTTAATTCTTTCAAAGAAACCACTCCTTGTTTCATTGATCTGTTCTATTGTCTTTTTGGTTTCTATTCCATTGATTTCCACTCTAATCTTTATGATTTCCCTTCTCCTGCTGGATTTATGCTTTATTTGCTGTTATTTTTCCAGCTCCTTTAGGTATAAGGTTAGGTTGTGTATTTAAGACTTTTCTTGCTTCTTGAGGAAGGCCTGTGTGGCTATATACTTCCCTCTTAGGACCACCTTTGCCGCATCCCAAAGGTTTAAGACTGTCATGTTCTCATTTTCATTTGCTTCTATGTATTTTTTAAAATTCTTCTTTAATTTCCTGGTTAACCCATTCATTCTTTAGTAGGATGTCCTTTAACCTCCATGTATTTGTGGTCCTTCCAAACTTTTTCTTGTGGTTGACTTCAAGTTTCATAACCCTGTGGTCTGAAAATATGAATGGTATGATTTCAGTCTTTTTGTACTGGCTGAGGTCTGATTTGTGACCCATTATTTGATCTATTCTGTTCCTTGTGCACTCCAAAAGAATATATAGTCTGCTGTTTTAGGATCAAATGCTCTGAATGTATCTGTTAAGTCCATCTGATCCAGTGAGTCATTTAAAGCCCTTGTTTCCTTGTTGATCTCCTGCTTAGATGATCTGTCTATTGCTGAGTGGGGTGTTAAAGTCCCCTACTATTATTGTATTAATCAATGAGTTTCATTAAGTTTGTTATTAATTGTTTTATATATTTGGCTTCTCCTAAGTTGGGGCATAAATATTTACAGTTATTTGATCTTCTTGTATGATACAGTGTCCTTCTCATCTCTTTTTTTACAGTCTTGTTTTAAAATCTGGTTAATATAAGTATGGCTACTCCAGCTTTCTTTTGATGTTCATTAGCATGATAAATGGTTCTCTACCCCCTCATTTTCACTCTGCAGGTGTCTTTAGTTCTAAAAGGAGTCTCTTGTAAGCAGCATATTGATGGGTCTTAGGTTTTTTTAATCCATTCTGATACCCTGTCTTTTGATTGGAGCATTTAATCCATTTACATTCAGAGTAATTACATATGAATTTAGTGTCATTGTATTACCTATAAAATGGGCTGTTCCATTTTATAGGTAATAGGTAGGTAGATTGTCTCTGTACCTCTGTAGTCTTTGTTACTTTTGGTATCTCTTTCCTTCTTGAAGGACTCCCTTTACTATTTCTTGCAGAGCTGCTTTAGTGTTCACAAACTCCTTTAGTTTTTGCTTGTCTTGGAAACTCTTTATCTTTCCTTCTATTCTGCATGACAGCCTTGCTGGATAAAGTATTCTTGGCTGCATATTTTTCCCATTTAGCACATTGAAGATATCATGCCCCTCCTTCCCAGCCTGCCAGGTCTCTGTGAACAGGTGAGCTGTTAGCCTTATATTTCTACCCTTGTTGTTTAAGAAACTTTTTTCCCTAGCTGCTTTCAGAATTCTCTCTTTATCTTTGTATTTTGCAACTTTACTATGATATATTGTGGTATTAACCTATTTTTATTGATTTTGAGGGAGGTTCTCTGTGCCTCTTGGATTGAATGCCTCTTTTCCTCCCAAGATTAGGGAAATTCTTAGCTATAATTTGTGCAAATAAACCTTTTGTCCCTTTTTTCTACTCCTCTTCTTCTGGGACTCCTATGACATGGTTATTATTTTGGTTTATGGAATCACCGAGTTCCTTATATCTATGTTCATGTTCTATTAGTTTTCTTTTCCTCTTCTTTTCAGCTTCATTGTTTTCCATAATTTTCTTTTCTATATCACCTGTTGTCTTCTCTGCTTCTTCAATCCTTATTGTGACTGTATCCAGCCTGTTTTGCATCTCAGTTACAGCATTTTTTTATTTCAGCCTGACTAGTTTTCAGCTCTTTTATCTCTGCAGGGTCAGGGTTTCTCTATTGTCTTCTATTCTTTTTTCAAGTCCAACTAGTAGTGTTAAGACTGTTGATCTAAATTCTTGTTCAGATATATTGTTATACATGTTCTCAGCAAGTCCCTGGCTGTGATATTTTCCTACCCTTCCTTATGGGGAGTATTCTCTATCTTGCCATTTTGGCTAAGTTTCTATTTTTTGCATGTTGTGAAAGTTTGTTATATTTCCTGTACCTCAGAATAATACTATATTAAAAAGAGGTCCTACACTGTCCAGGGCCTGGCACTTCAGGAATGGTTCTGGTATAAGTTCTGTGTACTCTGCTGTTGCATTTTGGCTGCTCTATTATGTTTAAGAAAGTTTGTATTCTCAAATAATTATGGAGTCACAAAAAGGTTCAAAGACAGTACAGAGTGATTCCATGTCTCATTTACCTAATTTCCTCAATGGTTACATCTTACAAAACTATACTACAATATAAACCAGGAAACTGACATTGGTACATTGTTTGGGTATGCTTTTTTCTCACTTTATGATGCATATAGATTCATGTAATCGCCACTGTAATCAAGGTACAGAACTATTTCATCACCTCCAAGATCTCTTTCTGGCTACCTTTTTATAGTCAACATTTACCCTGTATTCCTCATGATCTCTAACCTTAAAAAGGACTGATCTACTTGCCATTTCTATAATTTTTCATTTGCAAACATTATATAAATGGAATCATAGAATTTGTAACCTTTGGATTTGGCTGTTTAAAGGTAGCATAATGCTTTTGAGATCCATTCAGATTTTCACATATAGTAATAATTCATGCCTTTTTGTTGCTGAGTAGTATTCTACAGAATAGATATACTTTTGAAAGGGATTTGACTTTTGGGAGACATTTTAGTTTTTTCCAGTTTGAGGTTATTACAAATAAAACTGCTATAAACAATCATAGACAAGTTTTGTGTGCACATAAATTTTCATTTCTCTGTGATAAATGCTCAGGAGGGTAATTGGTGGAATGTATGGTAAATGTAAGTTGGTTTTTTTTTGGGGGGGGAGACAGTTATCAATCTTGCTATTTTTTTTTTAGAATTTATTTTATTTTTTTAAAGATGTTATTTATTTAGTTGACAGACAGAGATCACAAGTAGGCAAGAGAGGCAGGCAGAGAGAGAGGGAAGACAGGATCTCTGCCGAGTAGAGAGCCCGATGCAGAGTTTGATCCCAGCACCCCGGGATCATGACCTGAGCCAAAGGCAGAGGTTTTAACCCACTGAGCCACCCAAGGGCCCTCCTTTTTTTTTTAGATTTAAAATTCCAGTATAGTTAACATACGGTGTTATATTAATTTCAGTTGCACAATATAGTAATTCAACAATTCCCTACATCACCTAGAGCTCATTAAATGTATGTAGTTTTGAAGAAGTTGTCCTAATATTTTCAAGAGCAGCTGTAACATTTTACATCCCCAACAAGCATGAGAAATTGAGTTTCTCTACAACCTCATCAATCTCATCAGAATTTGATATTGTCACTATTATTTTTTTTTTTTAGCTATTCGAATGTATGTGAAGTGATAACTCATTATGGTCTTAATTTCCATTTCACTAGTAGCTAGTGATGCTGAACATCTGTATATTTTCTCCAGCAAAATGTTTCTTCATGTATTTTGTCCGTTTCTTTTTAAGATTTTATTTATTTATTTGACAGACAGAGATCACAAGTAGGCAGAGAGAGAGGAGGAAGCAGGCTCCCCACTGAGAAGAGAGCCCCATGCGGGGCTCAATCCCAGGACACTGGGATCATGACCCAAGCCGAAGGCAGCGGCTTTAACCCACTGAGCCACCCAGGCGCCCCTTTTGTCCATTTTCTAATTGTATTATTTTTTATTTGTTTCTTTTTTTAATGGTGAGTTAGGATAATTCTTTGTATACTCAAATATGAGTCATTTTCCTTATGAGATTTATATGTATTTTCTCTGTCTATAGCTTGTCTTTTTATCATTGTACTAGGATCTGTTGGAGAGAAAAGTTCTTAATCTTGATGAAGTCTAACTTATTGGATTTCTTTTTATCCAGGGATCATGTTTTGGGGAGCAACACCTAAGATTCTACTAGGCCTTAGGTCCTAAAGATTATATTTTGTATAATCTTTGAAACATTTCATAGTTCTGTGTTTTACAGTTAAACTGATGATCCATTTTGAATTAAATTTTATATAAGCTATGACATTTTTAAAAAAATTTTTAATATTTTTATTAATATATAATGTATTATTAACCCCAGGGGTACAGGTCTGTGAATCGCCAGGTTTACACACTTCACAGCACTCACCATAGCACATACAATCCCCAGTGTCTTTACCCCACCACCCTCTCCCTATACCCCTCCCCCAGCAACTTTCAGTTTGTTTTGTGAGATTAAGAGTCTCTTATGGTTTGTCTCCCTCCTGATCCCATCTTCTTTCATCTATTCTTTTCCTACCCACCAACCCCCACATTGCATCTCCACTTCCTCATATCAGGGAGATCATATGATAGTTGTCTTTCTCCAATTGACTTATTTCGCTAAGCATATCCTCTAGTTCCATCCACGTCATCGCAAATGGCAAGATTTCATTTCTTTTGATGGCTGCATAGTATTCCATTGTGTGTGTGTGTGTGTGTGTGTGTGTGTGTGTGTATCACATCTTCTTATCCATTCATCTGTTGATGGACATCTAGGCTCTTTCCATAGTTTGGCCATTGTGGACATTGCTGCTATAAACATTCGGGTGCATGTGCCCCTTTGGATCACTATGTTTGTATCTTTAGGGTAAATACCCAGTAGTGCAATTGCTGGGTCGTAGTGTAGCTCTATTTTCAACTTTTTGAGGAACCTCCATGCTGTTTTCCAAAGTGGTTGCACCAGCTTGCATTCCCACCAACAGTGTAGAGGGCTCCCCTTTCTCCTCATTCTCTCCAGCATCTGTTATTTCCTGACTTGTTAATTTTAGCCATTCTGGCTGGTGTGAGGTGGTATCTCATTGTGGTTTTCATTTGTATTTTCCTGATGCCGAGTGAAGTAAAGCACATTTTTCATGTGTCTGTTGGACATCTGGATGTCTTCTTAGCAGAAATGTCTGTTCATGTCCCCTCCCCATTTGTTGATTGGATTATTTGTTCTTTGGGTGTTGAGTTTGATAAGTTCTTTATAGATTTTGGATACTAGCCCTTTATCTGATATGTTGTTTGCAAATAACTTCTCCCATTCTCAGTTGTCTTTTGGTTTTGTTAACTGTTTCCTTTGCTGTGCAAAAGCTTTTGATCTTGATGAAGTCCCAATAGTTCATTTTTGCCCTTGCTTCCCTTGCCTTTGGTGATGTTCCTAGGAAGAAGTTGCTGCGGCTGAGGTCAAAGAGGCTGCTGCCTGTGTTCTCCTCAAGGATTTTGATGGATTCCTTTCTCACATTGAGGTCCTTCATCCATTTTGAGTCTATTTTCATGTGTGGTATAAGGAAATGGTCCAGTTTCATTTTTCTGCATGTGGCTGTCCAATTTTCCCAACACCATTGGTTGAAGAGACTGTCTTTTTTTCCATTGGACATTCTTTCCTGCTTTGTTGAAGATTAGTTGACCATAGAGTTGAGGGTCTATTTCTGGGCTTTCTATTCTGTTCCACTGATCTATGTGTCTGTTTTTGTGCCAGTACCATACTGCCTTGATGATGACAGTTTTGTAATAGAGCTTGAAGTCTGGAATTGTGATGTCACCAACTTTGGCTTTCTTTTTCAACATTCCTCTGGCTATTTGAGGTCTTTTCTGGTTCCATATAAATTTTAGGATTATTTGTTCCATTTCTTTGAAAAAAATGGATGGGATTATGATAGGGATTGCATTAAATGTGTAGATTGCTTTAGGTAGCATAGACATTTTCAAAATATTTGTTCTTCCAATCCATGAGCATGGAACATTTTTCCATTTCTTTGTGTCTTCCTCAATTTCTTTCATGAGTACTTTATAGTTTTCTGAGTATAATTCTTTGCCTCTTTGGTTAGGTTTATTCCTAGATATCTTATGGTTTTGGGTGCAATTGTAAATGGAATGGACTCCTTAATTTCTCTTTCTTCTGTTTTGTTATTGGTATAAAGAAATGCAACTGATTTCTGTGCATTGATTTTATATCCAGACACTTCACTGAATTCCTGTACAAGTTCTAGCAGATTTGGAGTGGAGTCTTTTGGGTTTTCCACATATAGTATCATATCATCTGCGAAGAGTGATAGTTTGACTTCTTCTTTGCCGATTTGAATACCTTTAATTTCTTTTTATTGTCTGATTGCTGAGTCTAGGACTTCTAGTACTATGTTGAAAACAGTGGTGATAATGGACATCCCTGCAGTGTTCCTGAGCTTAGCAGAAAAGTTCTTAGTTTTTCTCCATTGAGAATGATATTTGCGGTGGGTTTTTCATAGATGGCTTTGATGATATTGAGGTATGTACCTTCTATCCCTACACTTTGCAGAGTTTTGATCAGGAAAGGATGCTGTACTTTGTCAAATGCTTTTTCTGCATCTATGGAGAGTATCATATGGTTCTTGTTCTTTCTTTTATTAGTGTATTTTATCACACTGATTGATTTGTGGATGCTAAACCAACCTTGCAGCCCTGGAATAAATCCCACTTGGTCATGGTGAATAATCCTTTTAATGTACTGTTGGATCCTATTGGCTAGTATTTTGGTGAGAATTTTCACATCTGTGTTCATCAAGGATATTGGTCTGTAATTCTCTTTTTTGATGGGATCCTTGTCTGGTTTTGGGATCAAGGTGATGCTGGCCTCATAAAATGAGTTTGGAAGTTTTCCTTCCATTTCTATTTTTTGGAACAGTTTCAGTAGAATAGGTATTAATTCTTCTTCAAATGTTTGGTAGAATTTCCCTGGGAAGCAGTCTGGCCCTGGGCTCTTGTTTGTTGGGAGATTTTTGATGACTGTTTCAATCTCCTTACTGATTATGGGTCTGTTCAGGTTTTCTATTTCTTCCTGGTTCAGTCTGGTCGTTTATATGCCTCTAGGAATGCATCCATATCTTCCAGATTGTCAAATTTGTTGGCATAGAGTTGCTCATAATATGTTCTTATAATTGTTTGTATTTCTTTGGTGTTAGTTGTGATTTCTCCTCTTTCATTCATGATTTTATTTATTTGGGTCTTTTCTCTTTTCTTCTTGATAAGTCTGGCCAGGGGTTTATCAGTCTTATTAATTCTTTCAAAGAACCAGCTCCTAGTTTCGTTGATGTGTTCTATTGGGGGTTTTTTGTTTCTATTTCATTGATTTCTGCTCTGATCTTTATTATTTCTCTTCTCCTGCTGGGTTTAGGCTATATTTCTTATTCTTTCTCCAGTTCTTTTAGGTGTAGGGTTAGGTTGTATATTTGAAACCTTTCTTGTTTCTTGAAAAAGGCTTCTATTCCTATATGCTTTCTCTCAGGACCACCTTTGCTGCATCCCAAAGATTTTGAACAGTTGTGTTTTCATTATCATTTGTTTCCAGGAATTTTTTCAATTCTTCTTTAGTTTCCTGGTTGAACCATTCATTCTTTAGTAGGATGCTCTTTAACCTCCATGTATTTGGGTTCTTTCCAAATTTTCTCTTGTGATTGAGTTCTAGCTTCAGAGCATTGTGGTCTGAAAATATGCAGGGAATGATACCAATCTTTTGATACCAGTTGAGACCTGATTTGTGACCCAGGATGTGATCTATTCTGGAGAATGTTCCATGTGCACTAGAGAAGATTGTGTATTCTGTTGCTTTGGGATGGAATGATCTGAATATATCTGTGATGTCCATCTGGTCCAATGTGTCATGGAAGGCATTTATTTCCTTGTTGATCTTTTGCTTGGACGATCTGTCCATTTCAGTGAGGGAAGTGTTAAAGTCCCCTACTATTATTGTATTATTGTCAAAGTGTTTCTTTGATTTTGTTATTAATTGGTTTATATAGTTCTATGATCCCATGTTAGGGACTTAGATATTTAAAATTGTTAGATCTTCTTGTTGGACAGACCCTTTGAGTATGATATAGTGTCCTTCCTCATCTCTTATTATATTCTTTGGCTTAAAATCTAATTGATCTGATATAACGATTGTCACCCCAGCATGATAAATTGTTTTCCACCCCAGCACTTTAAATCTGGAGATGTCTTTGGGTCTAAAATGAGTTTCTTGAAGGCAACATATTGATGGGTTTTGGCTTTTTATCCATTCTGATACCTAGTGTCTTTTGATTGGGGCATTTAGCCCATTTACATTCAGGGTAACTATTGAGAGATATGAATTTAGTTCCATTGTATTGCCTGTAAGGTGACTATTACTGTATATTGTCTCTGTTCCTTTCTGTTCTACTACTTTTAGGCTTTCTCTTTGCTTAGAGGACCCCTTTCAATATTTCTTGTAGAGCTGGTTTGGTGTTTACAAATTCTTTCGGTTTTTGTTTGTCCTGGAAGCTTTTAATCTCTCCTTCTATTTTCAATGATAGCCTAGCTGTATATAGTATTCTTGGCTGTATGTTTTTCTTACTTAGTGCTCCAAATATATCATGCCAGTTCTTTCTGGCCTGCCAGGTCTCTGTGGATAAGTCTGCTGCCAATATAATATTTTTACCATTATGTGTTACAGACTTCTTGTCCCAGGCTGCTTTAAGGATTTTTTCTTTGTCACTAAGACTTGCAATTTTTACTATTAGATGACGGGGTGTGGAACTATTCTTATTGATTTTGAGGGGGGTTCTCTGCACCTCCTGGATTTTGATGCTTGTTCCCTTTGCCATATTAGGGAAATTCTCTACAATAATTCTCTCCAATATATCTTTTGCTCCCCTCTCTCTTTCTTCTTCTTCTGGAATCCCAATTATTCTAATGTTGTTTCGTCTTATGGTATCACTTATCTCTCAGATTCTCCCCTCGTGGTCTAGTAGTTGTTTGTCTCTCTTTTGCTCAGCTTCTTTATTCTCTGCCATTTGGTCTTCTATATCACTAATTCTCTCTTCTGCCTCATTTATCCTAGCATTAAGAGCCTCCATTTTTTATTGTACTTCATTAATAGCTTTTTTTATTTCAACTTGGTTAGATTTTAATTCTTTTATTTCTCCAGAAAGGGCTTTTATTTCTCCAGACAGAGTTTCTCTAATATCTTCCATGCCTTTTTCAAGCTAGGCTAGCACCTTGAGATTCATCATTCTGAACTCTCGATCTGACATATATCCAATGTCCATATTGATTAGATCCCTAGCCTTCGGTACTGCCTCTTGTTCTTTTTTTTTTGCGGTGAGTTTTTCTGCCTTGTCATTTTATCCAGATAAGAATATATGAAGGAGCAAATGAAATACTAAAGGGGTGGCAAAGACCCCAGGAAAATGTGCTTTAAGCAAATCAGAAGAGAACCCAAATCATGGGGAGTGTGGGGAAAAGGGGTAAAAAAAAGTTCAGAAAAAAAAAATTTTTAAGAAGAAAAATAAAGAAAAAATATAAAAAAGAAAAAAATATATATATATTAGACTGGTGAATAGAATAGGGTCACCACTTTATTTGGGGAGTATTTTGGTCCCTTAGAAGAAACTACCTCCCAAAATTTTAAGTAATGAAAAACATATATAAGGGTAAACACAATGAAGGGATGGAATATGACTATAAAGATGAAATTTTTTTTTTAATTTCTACAAAAGAAGTTGATAAGATAAGTTGGTTGGGAGAATAAGGAAAAAGAAAGTGGAGAGGATTTGCTCAGGCTGGAGACTAGAACAAAGCCTTGTGCTAGATTTAGGGTATATTTTGATCTATTAGAAGAAGCTGTACCCCAAATTTTTCTAGAAGAAAAAACCCTATGTGTATACAAAAAAAAAGTTAGAATGAAGGATAAAATATGACTATAATAACAAAGGTTCAAAAAGGATTTTTTTTTATGAATGATATTGTTAAGATAGACTAGTTAAGAACATTAAAAGAGGAAAGGGTAAAAGTTAAAAAAATTTAGCAGAACAAAAAAATAAAATTAAAAAAAATTAATTAACTTTGCAAGACTAAAGAATCATGGGGAGAAAGCCATGAATTCCATGCTTTGCTTTCTCCTCCTCTGGAATTCTGCTGTTCTCCTTGTTAAGTGAACTTGGCTGGATTTCTTGCTGATCTTCTCGGGGAGGAGCCTATTGTAGTGATTCTCAAGTGTCTTTGCCCAAGGCGAAATTGCACTGCTCTTACCAGGGGCCAGGCTAAGTAATGACTCGGGTTCACTTTCAGGAGCTTTTGTTCCCTGAACACTTTCTGTAGAGTTCTGGAGGACGAGAATGAAAATTACAGCCACCCAATCTCCAGCCCAGAGGAGCCAAGAGCTCAGGGCCCCACTCCTTGGAGAAAAGGCTCAATTACTCCTGTCTCCCTGGCCTTCAGCTGTGCTCCAAGCTCACCCAGCCTGTGACCAAGCATCTCTGTCTCTGGCAGACAGCCCCATTTGGAGTCTCCAAACCCAGCAGATCCCTACCACTCTTCCAGGGGGGGTCTCCCCGGATTTTATGGTGTCCCTGCTCACAGAGAAGTGGCCTGTGCCATGGATCACGATTTAAGGTAACCCCAAGTTGAGAGCTCACTCCTTGGCTCTGTCTCTGTAGCCAGCTTCCCCGCTCTAATACCTGTGAGCTCTGTGACACTCAGACACCCCCAATCCTTCCATGACTCCACGGGACCTGAGACTACACTGTCCCTGCATGGGCTTCACCCTGGCTTAGCCTCTGGAGTGATGTCCCTCAGTGGAGCAGACTTTTAAAATTCTGATTTTGTGCTCCATTGCTCCGCTGCTTGCTGGGAGCCAGACCCTCCCCCCGCGGTCTATCTTCCCGTAGCTTTGGATTCACTTCTCCACCAGTCCTCCCTTTCAGAACGTGGTTGATTTTCTGTTTCTATAATTGCTGCTCTTCTTCTCTTTGATCTCCTGTAGGATTTGTAGGTATTTGGAATGGTTTGATAAGCTATCTAGCTGATCTCCTGCTACTTGATGTCGTCTCAGCCTGCCACTTCTCTGCCATCTTGACTCCTTCCCCAAGCTATGACATTTTGGTGGAGGATTTTTTTTTTGCCCTTAGCTATCTGATTGCTCTAGCATCATTTGTTAAAAACACTTTCCTTCCTCTGTTGAGTTGCTTTTGCATCTTTGTAAAAAGATCAGTTTATCATACTTGTTTAGAAGTATCTATGAGTTCCTTATTCTGTTCTATTGATATGTGTGTCTATCTTTTGACCATTACCACACAGTCTTGATTACTATAGTTATATAGATCTTAAAATCAAGTAAACTGATTTCTCCCACTTTATTCTTACTCTTTAAAATTGTTTTAGCTGATTTAGTCTCTTTGCCTCCCATATAAATTTATAAAATTCTTGTCCATATCTAAAAAAATTACTGATATTTTGATAACAATTGCATTATACTGTATATCAATTTGGAAAGAATTAACATTTACACTATATTGAAACTTCCAATCCATGAAAAGATTATATCTCTCCATTTATTTAGAAATTTTGAAGTTTCTTTCCTCATCATTTTGTAATTTTCACCTTATAAGATTTACATATGTTTTGTTTAGAGTCAAAAGACTTTTTTTTGAGCAATTTTAATTGGTATTGTATTTTTTTTGAGATTTCATTTATTTATTTGACACAGAGAGAGAGATCAGAAGTAAGCAGAGAGACAGGCAGAGAGAGAGGGGGGAAGCAGGCTCCCTGCTGAGCAGAGAGCCCAATGCAGGGCTCAATTCCAGGATCCTGGCATCATGACCTAAGCTGAAGGCAGAGGCTTAACCCACTGAGCCACCCAGGCGCTCCAGTGGTATTGTATTTTTAATTCCAGTGTCCACATATTCATTGCTAGAATATAAAAATGCAGCTGATTTTTTGTCTTGATCTTTTATCTTGTGCTCTTGCTGAACTCACTTCTTAGTTCTAAAAGTTTTGTTTTGCTTTATTTTCTGTATATTCCTAGAAATGTATGTGTAGAACATAATGCAGAGCATTTGCAAATAGAGACAACATTCTTTCTTCCTTTTTTATCTGTATGCCTTTTATTTAATTTTCTGAATTTCATGTGTTGGCTAGAACTTCCAGTACCATGTTGAATAGCAATGGTGAGAGGGGATAGACTTGTTTTGTTCTTGATTGTATGGGAAAAGCATTCATCTTTAAACATTAAGTATTAAGTATGATATTTGTTGCAGTGTTTCTGTCAATGTTCATCATCAATTTGAGAAGTGCACTTCTATTCCAAGTTTTCTAAGAGTTTTAATCATAGATAGGTTTTGAATTTGTCAAAATGTTTTTTATATTAATTGATAAGATCATATGACATTTCTACTTTATCTTGTTAATATGGTAAATCATAGTTTTGCTTTTCAAATATTTGCCTAGCCTTGTGTCCATAGAATAAATCCCACTAGGTAATGCTGTATAACTCACTTTACATTGGTAAATTCTATCCCTGATTTTTCTTAGGAGTTTTGGCATCTATCTTTGTGGGAGGTATTAGTTTATATTTTTCTTCTTTTGTACCATCTTTTTTTAAAATATTTTATTCATTTATTTGAGAGAGAGAGAGAGAGAGAGGACAATCAGGGGGAGTAGTAGAGGGAGAAAGAGAAGCAGGCTCCCTGCCAAGTAGGGAGCCTGATGTGGGGCTTGATCCCAGGAACCTGGGGGTCGTGACCCAAGCCAAAAGCAGATGCTTAACCAACTGAGCCACTCAGGCACCTTCTTTTGTACCATCTTACTTTGGTTTTCAAATCAGAGAAATATTAGCTTCATGAAATAGTTTAGGAAGTATACCTGCCTCTACTATTTTATGGATGTGATTGTATAGAATTAAGACTAATTCTTCTTTTAATGTCTGGTAGAATTCTGCAGTGAAACCATCTCAGTCTAAATATTTGGGGAGGGGGTTAATTACAAATTTAATTTCCTTAATATTTATAAGTCTATCCTCTACCCAAATTATCTATTTCACATTGAGTTGAATTAGTTTGTGCTTCTTGAAGAAATGGTTCACTTCTGCCAAGCTATCAAATTTATGAGAGCAAAATTGTTTGTAGCATTCTTTTACTGTACTTTTAACAGCTGCAAGATATGATAGTGATGTAGTGATAACCTATTTCATTATTGGTATTGGTGATTTGTACCTTTATTTTTTTGTTAGTCTTCTAGAGTTGTTAAACGTATTGATCTTTTCAAAGAATGATTTCTTCTTACTTTAATTTTTTTATTGCTTTTGTGTTTTCAATTTCACTTATTTCTGCTCTTTACATTACTATTTGTTTTTTCTTATTTTTTTCCTTTTGCTTGCTTTGGGTTTATTTTTCTTATTTTTCTATGTCCTTGAGGTGAGAGGCTTTTTTTTTTTTTTTTAATTTTTTTTTTAAGTATTTTCTACACCCAACGTGAGGCTCAAACTCGTGACCCTGAGATCAAGAGTCTCTCACTCCTCTGAGCCAGGCAGGCACCTGTGGTGGAAGTTTAGATTATCAATTTGACACTTTTCCTCTTTTCTAATACACATTTAGTGCATTAAATTTCTCTCTCAATATTGTTTTATCTATGCTCCACACATTTTGATTTTCTTTTTTAATTTTGATTCAGTTCAATGTGTTCATTTTCCTTAAGACTTCTTCTTTGGCTCATGAATTATTTAGATGTTATTTAGTTAAATTTAGAATATTTCTTCTACATAAATGTTTATAATTATTACTTGAACTGTCTGACACAATTTGAAAACTCAAGAAGAAAAGAAAAATCATTGCAGTTAAACATACTTTTACCTTTCCATTGTTTTTTCTTTCTTCCTAATGTTTCAATAATCATTCTTTTATAATTTTCTTTCTATTAGAAAACTTCCTTTTGCCATTATTTGAAAATACGTTTATAGACAACAAATTCTCTTAGTTTTGCTTCATCTGAAAAAATACCTTATTTATTTATTTATTTATTTATTTATCTCTATGCCCAATGCAGTGCTCAGACTCACAAAGCTGAGATCATGAGTCACATGCTCTACTGACTGAGCCACCCAGGTCCCCTGAACATTTCTCAATTTCTATTATATTCGTGAAGGATATAACTAATGGGTATAGACCTCTGAGTTAATAGTACTTTTCGTTATCCACTTAAAAAATATTGTGCCACATTCTTATGGTCTTCCTGGTTTCTGATGAGAAATCCACCGTGAAAAATCATTTCTTTTTCTGCTTTCAAGAGGTTTCACTGTCTTGATTTTTCAGAAATTTGACACTGATATGGCTTTGTGTGGTTTTCTTTGTGCTTGTCCTACTCAAATTTCACTTACCCTTTGAATCACTCTATATTTACCTCAAAAATTGATTTTGTAGCTAGTAACTTTCTCAGAAAGAAAATATTAGTCCTAGAGAGCTTCATTGGTGAATTCCACAAAACATTTATTGAAGACATAATGCAATTCTCCACAAAATGTTTCAGATAATTAAAGAGGAAGAAACACTTCCTATGTCATTCTATGATACTAGGACTATTAAGTTAATACCAAAACCAGACAAATATTTATGATAGCTATAGATGAAATAGTTCTTAAAATTTTTGCAAAATAATAATCAATAATATGTAAGTCAATCACATAATTCACCATATTAACAGATTAAAAAAGAAAAATTCTATTAACATCTCAATGAATTCAGAAAAAAACATTTGGCAAAATCCAACATTTGTCCACAGTACAAACTCTCAACTGACCAGGAATCAAAGGGAAATCTTCAGTCTGATTAAGTCCACAATCTTTAATTAACCTGTGGCTACTTTAAGTAAAATTTTGAATGGTTAAGATATGGAATAGGTAACATGATACTAAATGGAGAAACACAAAATTTTTTCTCCTTAAGATCAGAAAAATTAGCTGGAATGACTGTCTCACCACTTCTATTTAAAATAAACATAGAATTTTAGGTAGTGCAACAAGACAAGAAAATAAAATGAAAGGAATTCAGAGTGGAAAGGAAAAATACAATTATCTTCATTTTTCAGATGGCATGGTCATACGACGAAAATCTTTTAGAATTTACAAGAAACTACTAGAGTCAATAAGTTAAGCAATTTGAAGTATACAAATCAAGATATAAAATCAATTGTATATCTATATGCTGTTAACGAATAACCAGAAGTTGAAATTCTAAAATAACATTCACAATTGCATGAAATGTATAAAATTATTAGGAATAAATCTGACAGAAGTTGTGTGAGACATAGACACTAAAAACTTCTGAACAGGGTGCCTGGGTGGCTCAGTGGGTTAAAGCCTCTGCCTTCAGCTCAGGTCATGATCCCAGGGTTCTGGGATCGAGTCCCACATCTGGCTCTCTGCTCAGCAGGGAGCCTGCTTCCCTTCCTCTCTCTCTGCCTGCCTCTCTGCCCATTTGTGATATCTGTCTGTCAAATCAATAAATAAAATCTTAAAAAAAAAAAAAACTTCCGAACAATGCTAAGAGAAATAAAAACTTTAAACAAATGGAGAGATATATTATGTTCATAGATCAGAAATTCAATATTATTAAGATGTCAATTCTCCCCAGATTTAAGTATAGATTCAGTGTAGTTCCAGTTCAAAATTCCAGGTATTTTTGTTTTGTAGAAATTAAGAAGCTGATTCAATTTATCTGGAAATTTAAGGAAACTGAAATAGTCAAAACAACTTTTGAGAAAGAATAAAGCTAGAAGGATTATATCACATTTTCTCCAAACAATATAGAGGTACAGTAATCGAGATAGTTTGTTAATGGTGTAAAAATGGAAATATAGATGGGTGGTTGGGTGGCTCAGTTGGTTAAGTGTCATGATCTCAGGGCCTGAGGATCTCAGGATCCTGGGATCCTCAGGATCTCAGGATCCTTTGAGCCCCACATCTGGATCCCTGTTCACTGGGGTATCTGCTTCTCCCTCACCCTCTGCCTCTCCCCCCATGCTTTCACTCTCTCTCTCTCTCTCTCTCAAAATAAATAAATAAAATATTTTTTTAAAAGACCTATAGACCAAAGGAAGAAAATACAGTGTATAAAGATAGGTACACCTATGTGGCAATTGTATTTTGGCAAAGGTACAAATATAATCCAGTGGAGAAAGAGTTACTCTCTTCATCAAATGATAGTGGAACAATTGAATACCCATGGCTAACAAAAGGGAACCTCAATCCATACTTCACATCATACACACAAAAAAAGCAAAATGGATCATAGACTTATGAGTAAAATCTGAAACTATTTTTTAAAGATTTTATTTATTTATTTGACAGAGAGAGAGAGAGAGAGAGCAGAGAGTATAAGCAAGGGGAGTGGCAGAGGAAAAGGGAGAAGCAGACTGCCTACTGAGCAGTGATCCCAATGTGGGACTCCATCCCAGGACTCTGGGATCATGACCTGAGCCAAAGGCAGTTGCTTAACCAACAGAACCACCCAAGTGCCTCTGTTCTTTTCTTTTCTTTCTTTCTTTCTTTCTTTTTTTTTTTTTTTTTTAAGATTTTATTTATCTATTTGACAGAGAGAGAGAGAGCAGGAGATAAAACCTAAAACTTTACAGATTTTAGAAGAATCACAGATAATGTATGACATTAGATTAAGCAAAGAGTTCTTAGATATGATACTGAAAGTATCATACATAAAACATAACCCAAAAATTATAAATTGGAGTTCGTCAAATTAAAAACTTCTACTTTTCAAAAGATACTGTTAAGAGAATGAAAAGATAAGCCAGAGACTTAGAGAAGATATGTGCATATTCTATATTTGGTAGAGGGCTTACATCCAAAATATATAAAGAACACTCAAAGCTCATTGATAAGGAAACAACAAACTAATTTAAAAATGCTAATAAGGAAAATTAAGCTGGACCATCTTTTATGTATAACCAGAAAGTAAAATGCTCAGAACATGCAGTCATGTTGAAAGGATGCAAAAACAAAATGAAAGAGCTCCCAATGTCCAAAGCTGGAACAACTTGAGCTATAACAACAACAACAAAAAAATACTGGTTTATAAGCCAAAGTGTAAAATAAATTTTCATGAGTAAGTCCATCTTTATATAAATAAATGATTATATAAATAAATGAAAAAAAAAACAAGTTCCCTATGCAGAAGAATTCCAAATACTGTACATAAGTACTTCACCCTCAAGCAAGGGGAGTGTAATTTCTCACTTATTAAGTGTATGTAGGCTGCATGTAGTGACTTCTTTGCAAAGAGTACAGTATGGAAAGAGAAACCCTAGAGTGAAGAAATCTGTCAAACACTATCTTTGTTGGTGATCAAGGTTAACATCAATAGTGACAAATCAAGTTTATAGTATATGTTGTTGATATGATATGATAAAAATGGTATTTTACCTTTGTAGTATTCTCCAGAAAAACCATTTTCCTAGTCTGACCATGAGAAAAATACCAAATTCAATTAGAGGAACATTCTATAAAATACCTGATCCAGGGGTGCCTGGGTGGCTTAGTGGGTTGAGCCTCTGCCTTTGGCTCAGATCATGATCTCAGGGTCCTGGGACTGAGCCCTGCATTGGGCTCTCTGCTTGGCAGGGAGCCTGCTTCCGCCTCTCTCTCTGCCTATTAATTTGCTTACTTGTGATCTCTCTCTCTCTCTGTCAAATAAATAAATACAATCTTAAAAAAAATAAATACTGGATCCATACCCCTGTCCATTGACAACAAGGAAAGTCTAAGAAACTGCCACAGACAAGAGGAGCTTAAGGAGACATGGGAAATAAATATAGTATGATATTCTAGATGGGATCCTAGAACAAATGGAGGGCATTAGGTTAAAAATAAGGAAATCTAAATAGAGTATGGATTTTAGTTAAGGATAATGAATCAATATTGGTTCATTGTAACAAAGTTTCCATACTAATGTGAAATGTTAGAAAAAACTGGTGCAGAGTACATGGAAACTCATGTTTTCTCAATTTTTCTGTAAATCTAAAACTTCTGAAAAATAAATTATTTTTAAAGGATGGATATAAACTTTGAAAAAACACTTCACTAAATAAGATATATGGATGGAAAATAGTCACATGAAAAGATTCTTGACATCATTAGTCAGTAGAAAAATGCAAATTAAAACCGTAGTTGGATACCACTACCCACTTACTTGAATGTCCCACACCAGAAGGCTGACCATACCAAATGTTGATGAAGATGCAAAATAACTAAGATTCTCCTACACTGCTGAAGGAAATGTAAAATGGTACAACTGCTTTGAAAAGCAATGTGGCAATTTCTTGAAAAGTTAAATATACACCTACCATATGATCCATCTATTCTACTTCTAGATATTTACTATAAAAAAAAATGAAAGCAAATATCTATACAAAGACTTACACAAATATGTTCATGGCAGTTTTATTTGTAATATCAGAAACTGCAATGTAGCCAATTTGATTCATGAACAAGTAAATTGATAAGGAAATTGTGGCATACCCATGTAATGTAATGCTACTCAACATTTAAAGGAATAAACCATTAATGCACATAAAAGCATGGATGGATTTCAAAATAATTATAATAAGGGGAATTTCAGTCAAAAAAAGGAGTACACATTGTATGATTCTGTTTATATAAATTCATGGAAAATATAATCTAATCTACAGTGACATAAAGTGGATCAGTGGTTGTCTGAGGACTCGATGGGGGAGGAGGCCAAGAGAAGTGGAAGGAAAGGGTGAAAAGAATCTCAAAGAAACTCCTGTAGGTGATGGATATGTTCATTATCTTGATTGTGTTGATGTTTTCACAAGTGTATCCATATGTCAAAATTTGTCAGATTATGTACTTTAATGCAGTTTATTATATGATATTTTCATTTATCTGAGGTGATTTGAAAATTTTTACCAAGTTAGAGAAATTTACTTTCAAATTCCTATTTTTCTATCCAGACCAAATGTCATTAACATATGATCTATGTTTGTTTAATTGATATAATCATATTTTCATTTGCTCAAATGCTAATAATATTTTTATAATTGAAGACAAAAGTTCATTACAACTGTTTTAAATAGGGCAATATTTATGTGATTAACTTCCACATGAGCAAAAAGCATTATTATTTTAAGAGGAGAGCTTTACATGCTTCAAATTTCCTTAAAAATAATATTCATTTGAAGGAAGAAAGACTAAATGGGAGGGAAGGAGGGAAGAATTAAGTGAGGGAGGGAGAGAGGAAGGAAGGAAGGAAGGAAAGAAAGGAAGGAAGGAAGGGAGGAAGGGAGGAAAGAAGGAAGGGGAACGAAGGAACGTAAGAAGGAAGGAAAGGATCTAACATAGACTCCCTCCAAATCGTCTCTTTTGCATTAATAACTTTACTTCTAAAATCCCATATATAGAAAATATAAAATGTTTTATTTTATCTGCCAAAGAAAGGAAATAGAAATACTGTGAGTATGTATGAGATATGGTACTAAATGGGTGTTAAATGGACCAGTACAGTAAACAATTACATGATTAGCAGAGCAGGGTGGCAGAACACTAAGAGCCATCTATCAAAAACTTTGCAAACAGCTGGATTATGGTAGAAACTCAGAGGACTGGTGGCAGTATACAGTGCCAGGCATCTGCTTTTTGAGATGAGTTGATAAAATGAAACTAAGGTGTACTTAGTTTCATTTAAATAAGATTACCTAGAATTTAGAAATGCTAAAAAATAATATTCCTTTGTTTGTTTATTTTCAAATGCATAATCCTGTTTGACATCTAGTGTTCTTTCCTGCTCTCTAATAAAAATCACTCTAATTCCACTTTTATTTTTTTTTTTAAGATTTTATTTATTTATTTGAGAGAGAGACAGTGAGAGAGAGCATGAGAGAGAAGGTCAGAGGGAGAAGCAGACTCCCCATGGAGCTGGGAGCCCGATGCGGAACTCGATCCCGGGACTCCGGGATCATGACCTGAGCCGAAGGCAGTCGTCCAACCAACTGAGCCACCCAGGCGTCCCTAATTCCACTTTTAATAGCTCACAAAAGAGGCCCTAAATTATTAACCCTTGATCAATTTCTAAACACAACTGACCTTTAATATAATCCGAGTTTATTGAATTCTTAAAAATAGAAATAAGGAAGGAAAGTTGAAAACCAATACAACAAAAGCAATCCTGAAGGAAGGCCAGGTCTACTGTCTCTTTCCTGAAATCTATGGAGCAGGAAGTGTATCAAAGTTAAGAACTTTTAGCATTCTAGAACAATCATGTGGTGCATATACCATATATCGCATACATCCATCTGTGGAAGCCTTGGAATCAAAGACACAGCTATTTTTGGAGGGAAATGTGTAAATATCCATAAATGTGTCAAGTAGAGATTTTCAATAACCTCATGTTTAACCAAGTTTTGCCATCATATGTGTTTCAAAACACCTGTGGTGTTCAGATTATTTTGGATTTCCAATTTGCAGAGACAATCCATAAGACAATATGGATTCAATTTTGTAATTTCAGTATGTTGAAGAGAAGAAAATGGTGACATAGTACTGGAGAAGATGGGCTTAAGTGTGAAAAAAATATATGTATACATTTTAACAGATTCCCATTAGCTTTCAAAGTGCTGATAATATAGATAGATGGCTGTTAAATTTCAACTATTGTACTTCAGTTTCATCTTCCTGGAGTTTTAACAGAATGGCCATGTAGTTTTTGAAAAGTGTGGCTGTGGATCATGAAACCAATGTAATTATTGGATAAAAAAACCTCAAGAATTATCAATAGTGGTGTGATAGGCAGAACTATAAAAATTGTAATACATCATATTCAAGACGGCATACTTAAGATATACTTTTATATATTTCTTATATTTAAAATAGCAAATTATATTCCTATTACATTGAAATCTCATTATAATACTATCATCAGGGTCTATGTAGAATAACCTTATAAATCAGCATAGTGAAATATTTTAGGTTTAATGTAGTATATTGAAGACTGAGGTCCAACTGACTTGTGTTTTATCTGAAACTTTTGAATTAATCAACAAATGAATGAAAGGATGGAAGGAAGGAAAAAATCTCAGTGTATTTCATTCTGGTGAGTAATGTATTAGACATTTCATGTGTTATGGTAGGAATTGTTAGTTCAAACTTCCTGCTTAAATATGCACTTACTTAATTTCAGCATAGTTTACATATATAATATTGTTTCTCAGAAACTTGATTTTTATTCAGGTTGGGTTGGACTTATTCCACAAATTGAAAAGAAATGCTGAATACATAAAGTAGTTTGAGTATTTACAAAGGTAAAATACTATTAAAATGTCACATCCCCACTCCCATACCTCAGCAAGTATGAATTCTGATGTTATTCTGTGAATCATCTGATAAGTTTTTCTCTTCATTTTGTTAACGTGTTCTTCCTCGAATTTCAAAATGCTTATCTATATAAAGAAACAAAATGATTATGATTAATTTCAAAATATGATAGACAAACAATGTTCTCTTAAACATAATCACCTACGTGTAGCTAATGGAAGAGAAGGGGTGCCCAGCTGGCTCATTGGGTAGAACACATGTGATTCTTGATTTTGAGATTATGAGTTGAAGCCCCACCTTGAGTGGAGAAATTACTTAAAAATAAAATCTTTTTTTTTTTTTTTTAAGATTTTATTTATTTATTTGACAGACAGAGATCACAAGTAGGCAGAGAGGCAGGCAGGGGGGTGGGGAGCAGGTTCCCCGCCGAGCAGAGAGCCCAACGCGGGGCTTGATCCCAGGACCCTGGGATCATGACCCCAGCCGAAGGCAGAGGCTTAACCCACTGAGCCACCCAGGCACCCCTAAAAATAAAATCTTAAAAAAATAAAAGAAGAGGGGGCACCTGGGCAGCTCATTCAGTAGTGTCTGCCTTCTACCTAGTCATGATCCCAGGGTCCTGGGATCAAGTCCTGAGTTGGGCTCCTTGCTCAACGGGGAGCTTTCCTCTCCGTGTGCCCCTCCCCATTCCCCCGCTCATGTTTTCTCTCTCTCTCTCTCTCTCTCGCAAAAACAAATAAATTTTTTAAAAAGTTTTTTTTTAATTAAAGAAATAAAAGAAGAGAAGGACATAACTATTAAAATAACAACAAAACCATTCTGTTCCAGGTGCCATGTGAAGTCACTTCGCCGTACATAACTATTATTTCATATTTAGCACAATAAGCTCATATATGCACTATCATCTATTTTACAGATATGGTGAAGAAATTTACCCAGCTATGTACAGTTTCTCTCTCTTTAGATCGCTGGCCATTTCTTTATACTGGACTATTCCGTCTTTTCCTGATTCTATGAAAAAACCATTGAATCACATAGATATTTTTCTTAATGCTGAGCTCTTGATAGAGTTCTTGACCAAATTATCCCACTAAAACATTGAAGTATATAGATTTTGCCCCAGAAGTTTCTGGCAGCAAGCCTATCCGATCACTCCAGAACTACACAAAGTAGAGTACAAGAAGCTGAATCAGGAACTCAAATGCTCGATTTGTGCTATTATCCCCCACACATCCAGCCAATTAATTATTTTTAGCTTCATATATTCCCTAATCTGCAATCTAGGGCTCTTGATGTCCATCAGCTTTGTGTGTCCCTATCAGATTGGGGCATTTTAAGATAGAATGAAATTAGAAATGTTTCTAAAGCAGCATCTCCGAAATATTACCATGCCCTATTGCAACCTACGTTTCTGTCTCTGTGGCCAGAATGTGCAAGGAACTTCAAGGAGTGCCCGGATGTTTTGAGACATTTCATTAGCAGGAGTTATTCCTCTGAAAGTGTGAGAGATTTATTTTGAGATGTGTGCTGTTACCCTGACTGCTGCTGTAAAGCTGTGGGTTGTTCTTTCCTTTTTGCCATAGGACTACTTTATAATTTCAGTAAGATTCTCTCTGCATGAAATAATGTACTTTAATGTAGATTCCCTGCAGCAATCCACAAATACTTCTCTGTGGGATTTTACGTTTCAACCAATTCAATGTACTCATATCACTTTTAAATTCATTTTTACTTACATTTTTATAATGTTCACCCTGACTAGTAATTTTAGCCTCACCATAGATATTTTTTTGTCATGTTCCCTATAAATCGTAAAGCCCTAGAATTCTGAGCCATAAGGCAAAAAAAGTTTTTTTCTTTTCCCCTCGGATCCTTATTCTAATATGGAATGACAAGTATTAGATCATAAAATATTAAATAAAAATGAAAATTTTCCTTAATGTTAACATGATTAGTTTGGATTAAAAAAATAAAACAGAATGGCTTTTGCTAACTTACATTACAGTCTGGCTGAAGGTAGAGCAACATTCTTATTTGGTTATAGCCTACATATATATATTTTTCTGACCTCTGGAATGGTTCTTTTGGTTTAAGTTTTTTAATTCCAATTCCAATTTCAATAAACTTTATTGGCATGGCAAGGAATGCAAGCATGGCCAGAATCCATAAATTATGTTTGTGAGTCTAGGGCAGCAGGTTTCACAGAGGAAATGGGATTTTTTTTTCCTTGCATCTTCATTTTCCATTAAGTAAAGGAAATGGAAGAGAATATTTCAGTCCTAGTAAGACAGAGCAGAAGAGGGAAAAAATGGACTTCTCAGTGGGGTTGCTTTATGCAATGAGCCATGAGTAGGAAGCAAACACTGTCTTTAAAGAAATAAAAGAAATACCAATTCAGGATTTTATATCAAAATAAAATGTATATATAGAAGAATATCTAGGCTCTGTGGAGCCTAATATTTAATACAACTTTGGGGACACTTTTTAAGAAAAGAAGTTAAGCTTAAAAATTAGATTCCAAAGTGAGTATTTAAAATGATGAAGGAAATCACAACAAATTATATATTTTAGAAGGCTGACAAGTAAAATAAACCACAAAAATTCAAGGAAAACATAACATTTTTATGAATTATTGCCTATTTTAACTCACCCTACTCCCCAGCACCTCTTTATATGACAATTCCTGTAGTTTCCATAAAGGGAATGAAAAAAATGACTTAATCTGTCTTCTAACCTGGTAGATCAAATGAGTTTTAAATTAATGTTAATTTAGAAAACTTTATTTCCATCTTGTAAGTCACGGTTGGCAATGTCATGCCATGATGCCCCTATGTTGGCATGTGTTAAAAATAGGCGACCTTAAAAACAGACATACACAATGTTTATACTGCTGCTTTAGGCATGTGTCCTACAATCTGAGGAGTTCTACAAACTCCATTGCACGTAATTCTCAACAAAAAGGATAAAATGGGGGCGCCTGGATGACTCAGTTGGTAAAGTGTCTGCCTTTGGCTCATGTCATAATCCTAGGGTCCTGGGATTGAGCCCCACATCAGGCTCCCTGCTCAGTGGGGAGCCTGCTTATCCTTCTCCCTCTGCTACTTCCCTTACTTGTGCTCTCTCTCTCTGTGTCAAATAAATAAAATCTTTTAAAAAAAGAAAAAGAAAAAGGAAAAAAATGTATGCTGCATTTATAATTGTACATGTTGCATTAATGAGTAAATTCTTTTCTTTTCTTTTCTTTTTTTTATTTTTAAGATTTGTTTATTTATTTATTTGACAGACAGAGATCACAAGTAGACAGAGAGGCAGGCAGAGAGAGAGAGGGGGAAGCAGGCTCCCTGCCGAGCAGAGAGCCCAATGCAGGCCTCGATCCCAGGATCCTGAGATCATGACCCTAGCCTAAGGCAGAGGCTTTAACCCACTGAGCCACCCAGGTGCCCCAATGAGTAAATTCTTAACAGAAGAAGACTTCTGTTTTGAGTGGGGATCTTCCTCTTACTTTTAAATGTTCAATAATTGAAAAACTTATCTCAGACTAGCTTCTGGCTCCATATATTGCAAACCCTTTTTTCTTCATCCCACTGACACACTTCTAGTGTCAATGACTGTAGGACCAATTCATACACAACCTCTGATCTTCTATCTCCATATAATGACCCTGGGTGAATCAGCACCGAGTATTCATGAAAGCTGTTTCTATACCAGGACAACCAGGAATAACTTAACTTTATATAAAAGTAATTGCAAACTACAAAAATGTATTCCACTAACCCAGGATTTCTCAGAGTTGACACTATTGACATTTGGGACCCAGTCAGTTTTTATTGGTGGGTGTGAATTCCAGGTGTTTGGCATCTTCCCTGGCCTCTATATGCCAGTAACATTCTCACTCCCCACCCCAGTTATGACACCCAAAAATGTCTAGTTAACTGAATACCAAAAAAAAGTTTACCACTATTCCAATATCACTCAGCAGGGCAAAACACAGTGCAGGACAAACTGAAGGGAAAAGAGAGAAAGTCTTAAGCAATTGTGGGTATAATATCTTTTTTCTGCAAATGTTACAAAAAGCTCATGATTACATGAACTAGGGTTTTGGGACCTCTCAGGGTTTTGGAAGGGGTCCATAAAATGGGGCTTATAAATTAAGCTTTATTAACTTTATGATAAATCATTTTCTGTTTGTACTTGAGACTTCAAAGAAAATAATGACTTTTGGTATTTGTATGCTTTATTAGGCAGGGTTCCCTGAACTTGTCTGAAATGTTCCCAATGGGCAATAATTGTTTAAATTGGACTGCAGAGGGAAAAACCTAGATCACTGAATAATTCTTGGGTTTCTTCATTCATTATTTCTGGCGTTGGTCTCTAGGGTGATGTGGCTAAAGGCCCATCAGTGAAAACTATAAGTTTAGTGCCCAAGTAAGATTAAGAGACTAAAAGAACAGGGTTGTGAGATTGAGCCATGGGTTGGGCTCCACTCCGAGTATGGATTCTCTCTTTCTCTCCCTCTGCTCCTCCCCATCTGCCCTCTCTCTCCCCCACACCTGGCTTGCATGATCTCTCTCTCTCTCTCAAAAAAATAAAAGAATAAAAATAAATAAGTAAATAAATAAATAAATGGCAGGCATGTATATTTACAAAGAATGTGTGTGTATGTACTCTTTTATATATATAAATATATAGAAGAAACCAAGAGTTAAGTTAAATGTTTCTTTCCTACAGTGTAATGTTTTGCAAACATAGTTTTGCAAACAATAAAGCCTTTTTTCATGGAACAGTCTTATCTCACAGGACACTAGTATTATTTGGATAACAGCTTGGTGAATGTTGGTATTGTGGTAAGAAGATGACATTTGTACCAGGAAGTTCTGGGTCCAAATCATGGGTCAGCTTTTTATTAGAAATGTGACCATTATGAAGTCAGTTAACCTCTTCAAGCCTTTGAAATCTTATCTGTGAAACTGGGGTCACAATACCTGCCTTATATAGTATTTCGAGGTTTAAAAGTAGCACAAAGGAAGTACTCTGTACAGTATCTGACTCATGGCACATACACCATTAATCACACCTATTAATGTTTGAGTATGTTCCTTGAAAGCACTTTAAAGAAGCATCATTAATCTGCAATCACAGGGAAGACATTTGTATTGAGTTATAATTCTTCTTTTTTTTTTCTTTTTTTCTTTTTAAAGATTTTATTTATTTATTTGACAGACAGAGATCACAAGTAGGCAGAGAGGCAGGCAGAGAGAGAGGGGGAAGCAGGCTCCCTGCTGAGCAAAGAGCCCGATGCAGGACTCGATCCCAGGATCCTGGGATCATGACCTGAGCTGAAGGCAGAGGCTTTAACCCACTGAGCCACCCAGGTGCCCCTTGAGTTATAATTCTTCTACCTTTATGTAATGTACAGTGAGTGACTTTTTAGTAAGAATGAAATCTGCTTGGATTTGTTGAGTCCCATGAAGTGCTCAATTGTTTTGTGTGTGTGTGTGTGTGTGCATAAAAAATCTCTTGGCTCTAGAAGAAGCAAACAAACAGCTTTTTCTAGGAGAGAATAATTCACTATTAATATGAAATGGAAATAACAGTATTCTTAGTAAGGCTATATACCAAGTATTAACCATGGTTGTGTCCAGTGGGTAGGAGTTGTAATGTGTCACAAAGTTCGTCCTTTGAATTTTTCTGTGTTATTTTTGTAATGAAGAAAAGTTATTTTTAAAATTTAAAATAGGGACGCCTGGGTGGCTCAGTGGGTTAAGCCGCTGCCTTCGGCTCAGGTCATGACCCCAGGGTCCTGGGATCGAGTCCCGCATCGGGCTCCTTGCTCAGCAGGGAGCCTGCTTCTCTCTCTCTGCCTCTGCCTGCCTCTCTCCCTGCTTGTGTGCTGTCTCTCTCTCTCTTCCTCTCTGACAAATAAATAAAATCTTAAAAATAAAATAAAATAAAATAAAATTTAAAATAATAAAACCCTGAGTTCTTTGGTGCCAAAATTCTGGTAATGCTCTTGTTCCTAGTAGGAGGAGATTGTATCTATTTAGATAGTGCTATACACAGCACAATGCTTCCAAGACCTAAAAATAACCATAGCCTTTAGGACTAAAAAAGAGATCTTAGGGATCATCATTTCCCATGCTTTCCTGTGAAATATAAAGAAGCAGATCTCTGGGAGTTTAGGGTACTCATAAGCAGCGAATTAATGATAGAACCAGGACTTCTGTGTTTTTTAACATATTTCTGTATAACAAACAATGCAGATCTTAGGTGCCAGGGGAAGGGTCAATTAAAAGGAATGTTGACAATTCATGTATTGTCAGTTCCATTATTCATATTCAAATTTCTTCTAAATTATCCCACTAATGTAATCCCAGCTGCCTTGTTTCTTTGCCTCTTAAAACAAGCTCTCAATGGTAAAAGTCTAAAATAGTCACAGACTGTCTTATAATCTTCCCCTATTCCCTTCTCCCTTCTGGCATTTTTTCCCAGATTCTGAATCTATCTCCTTTCCCCTACCCACAGTGTCTTATGCTATTCCTGGCTGCTTCAAGTCTCTATCCTGGCCTTCACCCAAAACCTCCCCATTTCAAAGTATTCATAATTCCAATTTTTCCCCCTCCTTCCCTAACTCTGGCCAACTCCAACTTAAACTTCAAGATTTACCTCAAATCTGTAGTCCTTTCGCTGGAGATTTTACCCAGTCCCCAAGGCAGCAATTGGTGGTTCCTACTCCCGATAATTATCACTTATTAAAATTAAAGTTGTGTTTCTCTCCCCAACCAGGGTATAGGACTGACAAGCTTACTCCGTTTTGTAACAAGTTAACCTATAAGAGGATGCTAAATAAATAGTGGCTGAATGAGTGAACCAGCCTCTGAAGGTAGCTCATCTCCTCCAGATGGTGGAAATAATTCCAATAGATGTATAAACAACACATAGACCTTCTGCTCTACCCTCACGGGAATATTTGAACATTTGACAAGACACACAAGATGATGGCATTTTAGGCAAAGTGACTCTAAAGAGTGCCCCCAAATTCATAACCTGTAGGTACTCAAGGTTATCCTGGTACATGGATTGGTCTGTACTTGAAGTGTACAGCAGCTGGAATCGTCTGGGATGAGAAACTAGTGAGGCAGCAAAAGCAAAACACTGGGAAATCCTAGGAAGGCATTGGGAAGTTAGAAGAGAGAGGGAGAGATGAGAAAACATGACTGAAAGCAACTAGTATGGGGGTGGGGGGGGCGTCCTAAAGCAGTAACTGGCAACAGGGACCTTGGATCATTGTTGCTCATAGAGATTTGGGCACCAAACTGCTTTCTCACTATATTAAGTTAAAGACAGCTTCTTCTGTGGTTGACATCAGAATAAATTTCATCCTCCAGTTTCACATTTCCGTAGCAGAAACTGACAACTCAGATCCCAAATTGTCCCCATTAGAAGTGAGAGAAACAGATGGGAGGGGAGTACACAGAGTAAAGATATTTGTCACCTATCCTTGCTAGAAAATGACAGAAATTAATTGCTTCTTCAGCTGTGTTTTTACAGCAGGTTGTTTGTACCTTAATTGTGCCTCTCATATTTGCCTTTATTTCTAATTCTTTTTTCCCATGTCATTCTCCCCGGTCCCATACTCAACATTAGATGGCAACTTATGCTCTTGGATATATAGCTCCTTGTGTTCCATCTCTCTTTCCCTCAATGCCCAGTGCAGGGCATTAAATATAGGAAGGAAGGGAGGGGGAAAAGATGCAGAGGGGAATGGCCATATTAGGAAGGTTCTGGTTAACAAGAAGTGGGCGTATGTGATGGAGGAGTAGAGATAATTAGATGGGCTGGAGTGGGAAAAATGGAGGCTGAGGGTGAAGAGGCAGAAAAAGGAGATGTTGATGATAGAAAAATTGGAAAACCTAGCTTCAAATTCACTTGCCTTTTCTGTGATTATTGCTGAGAATTTTGCAGAGTCTGGTGTTTCAATTTGTATTGAAGTAGTTAGGGCCAACTTTGCAATTTATTCCACTGTTAAATAATTAATCTCCCCTTGGGCTCTTTAGTAAACTGATCAGCAGCTGTATCACTACTGGACAAAATACCTCTGTGATGGGTCTTGTCACCAACTCAGGTGTCATTTTTCTTCTTGAGAAATCATATCTTTAGATCTGAATCACAAAATTTTTTTAAATGCAGGAGTAGGTTACGATAATTTAAAGGCATTTCTAGTGTCTTACCTAGTCTCAAACATGTCCATTTGCTAAGATTTGTAGATTGTATACCAAGATTTATTTTTCTTGACAGTTTTGTTAAGAATCTGGAGGACCTGGTGGGTCGTCCTAATCTCTTTCTCTCCAAAATCCAAGAATAATGGGCAGAATGTCACACAGAGGACATAGAAACTCAAAAGCTAGTAGAATTCTGTGATTTGGAGATGTATAACTGTAAATTACGTTGTAACCAATAGCTTTTCATAATGCAGAAACCATCCCCATTCCCATTTCATCCTGACAAGTGGTTAATTAGCACATGCTCTAAGAATGCACCATGAAATCTCAGATAAGACACCCTAACTTTCTGTGACTTGGCATTTTTTCATCTAGAAAGATTTAAGAAGCTGGAAGGTAGAACCTTTTGATCTATTCTGTGAATCTGCAAGACTTAAGTACTCATTCTCCTGGGATAGACCCATCGATCAATCAATTGATTGATCAATTTGCTTATTTAGTGGTAGACTTAGCTCTTAGTTTACAAAAATGAAACTAGTACATTACAATATAAATGAGTAAATAAATCAAAGTGAAAGGAAAATAGGGTAGACTAGTAAAATAAGATCATTAGAAATTTAACATATAACAAAGTAGACCAACTACATAATTACTAAATATAATGGCAAATTTAGCTCTAGCAGCCAAAGTAAAAATGAAAACTCCTATAGTTACACATTTTTCACGAAATAGAAATACACATGATTTAGAAAAATTTTTTTTCTTACCCATTAACCGTATATTCCTTTCTTATATGGAGTCAAAATTTTAACATTAGTAACATTTTTATACTGAACCTAGTCTCAGTTTCAAAAACAAAATGCAATAAAAGCCTCTCTTTTTTCTGATATTTTTCAGAGATTGCAATATTAATTGTAATGTTTTACTTATTTGTTTATTGCCCATCTCTCTTCGCTAGATCATAAACATAGTACAGAGATTCTTTTTGCCTACTTTGCGCCTTACTGTATAAGCTAGTACTAAAATAGTAACCAGCACTGTGAGGTGCACAGTGTATATTAAGTAAATGAAGAAAAAAAATTAGGCTGTGCAGGGCAGGCTGGAAGGACAGATATCTTACTCAAACCACCAAATTAAGGATTTGTAACCAGTAACTGGATCCTCAGCCATAAACCTGATCACTATTTATTTCCTAAAGTATTTTATGATTAAAAGGCAACAATTTTTTTAAAGATTTTACTTATTTTTTGACAGAGAGATCACAAGTAGGCAGAGAGACAGGGGAAGCAGGCTCCCTGCTGAGTAGAGACCCTGATGTGGGGCTAGATCTCAGGACCCTGAGACCATGACCTGAGCTGAAGGCAGAGGCCTAACCCACTGAGCCACCCAGGCACCCCCAAAAGGCAACATTTTGAATAAGGATTATGAAGTTAGGTTTCCCTTCTTTAATCTATGTAGGAAGGGTAAAATCCCGAACACTCAGATCTTACTTAGATGACTTAAGCAGCCCTACACTGGGGCACCTAGCTGGCTCAGTCAGCAGAGCATGTTAATTTTGATCTCAGGGAAGTGAGTTCAAGCCCCACACTGGGCATGGAGGCTACTTAAAAATCCCTAAACTGCAATCTCACTTTACCCAGCACGCCTTGGATTTAGATTCACAGATTTCATTGCTATAATAGGAACGGAGTTCTGAGTATCAAACAATGAGATGTGATTATAAACCATCAATATCTCTGGGTGTAAATAAGTGATATTGACAGTTATTTGTCATGCCTAAAAGAAAATATTTCATCAGCAGAAAGAACACAAAAGTATAAACTACTAAGTTGCCATTCTTGATCAATTTTGCAGCTATAAGCAAAAAAAAAAAAAAAGGAATAAAGGAAAAAATGGTCTTCAGTATCTTGTATCATAATGATACTTTAAACTTCAAATGGTATGGAAGTTAAGATTTTCTTACTCTGGTTTTTTTTTTTTTTATGTCCTCTCCAGGGATTTCTTCCTTAAGTGTCTCAGAATTCTACACCTTCACCTGCCAGACTATTAAGCTACTTGACCTTGAAAAGTCTTTTCATCCATCCATCCATCCATCCATCCCTCAACTATCATTATTTGAACACTCTATGACAGTACCTGTTTTATGGGCAAGGATACAATGACAAACAATAGATAATTCTTAACTTCCAGGAAATTAGAGTGACAGCCAATTCACCAATTAAATTTAGATTCCTAAGGAGGCAACGATCCCTACAATTTATGACCAAAAGATTCACATATAAAAGATTTATGCAAGTGTATGGAAAGATGTGGGTGCGGGCCTTGTAGAAAATAGAGCAACTATAGGTCCAGCCTTTTAATAGCTCACAGTCTATAGAAGACAACATAATGATAGTTATGACAGAAAATATACCAAATGTAAATGATGGTTAAATCTTCCAAATAACTACTGACAATGGCTATCTTCCAGTTTATGTGTTTCTCTGATTAAACAATATGATTATATCAGAATAGGATGTGATTGCTAGCATTTAAAGCAAAAGAACTGTAACAGAATGCTAAGATCTGTATTCATTGCAAATACAGAAGAGATTGCAAATATATTTTAAAAATTTTATAAATTTTCTATCACAATTGCCTTTTTGTGGTAATTCAATATATTCTTGCAATTCAAAATTAGTGTTTTGAGATAGCATACTTCATAACCCTGTAGACTCTGGAGTCAGGGCCTGAGTCTGCCTGTTAGCTCCATCGCTTACTTAAGAGGTTTGCCTAATCTATTTGAGTATCAGTTTCCTCACTCCTTGTTTGAGCATGTAAGATGTGTCTAATAGCTATAAGGGCCAAATGAGATAACCCATATGTATCAGCTTCTTATTGCTGCTGTAACAAATTATTATAAACTTAGTGACTTAAAACTGCACACATTCATTATCTCACAGTTCTGAAGGTCAGAAGTCTGCAGTGTTCTTCACCAGACTACAATCAAGGTGTCAGCAGGGCTGCATTCCATATGGAGGCTCTAGAGAAGAATCCATTCACGTGACTTTTCTAGCTTCTAGAGCCATTTGCTCATGGTCCCCTCCTTTATCTTCAAAGCTAGCAATGTAGCACTTTCTCTCTTTTCAGATTTCTGCTTCCATGCTTCCATCTCTCTTACTCTATTGCTTCTCTCTTAAAGAGACCCTGTGGATTACATTGAGCCCACCAAGATATTCCTCAGATGTATTACCTTTTCAAGATCCTTACCTTAACCACACCCACAACGTCTCTTTAGCCATACAAAGGAACATATTCATATGTTCCAGGGACATGGATTTTGGGGAGGGGGGTATAGCATATTGTCATTATTGTTCCTAACACCCCAAGTAAAGTGTTTTTTAAAAATTACCTAATACTATTATTTCTTATGTATACTCCCCTTGTCCAACGAGCTTCTCTAAAGTTTATACAAAATAGTTATGTGGCCATTTCACATGCAGAAACAAATAAAACCAGTTTTAGACCAACTCAGCCTCAATTGTTTCCCCAGACTATTGTAGCTTATTGGTCTCTGACTTTTTGCTGAGATAAGTGGACCATTGGTTTATATCAGCAGTAGTTGTCAACAAGTAAAAGGGCTGACTATTTTATTATGGCCACAAAGAAACTGCATGTGATTTTAAGATTTTTTTTTTTTTTTAATTTGACAAACAGATCACAAGCAGGCAGAGAGGCAGGCAGAGAGAGAAAGGAGGAGGAGGCAGGCTCCCCGCTGAGCAGAGAGCCCAATGCAGGACTCGATCCCAGAACCCTGGGATCATGACCTGAGCGGAAGGCAGAGGCTTTAACCACTGAGCCACCCAGGCGCCCCTGCATGTGATTTTAATAGTCTACTGGGCTTGTAAGCCTACTTCTTAATGAACTGTTTCCTGGGCTTATGTAGTTTAGGCAATTGTGAAGCTTTCAAAGCATACAAACTGATGTTATGATAAATCTGTATTTTAGGCATCTTCCAACAAGGCTTCTTAGATGATTTGAAAACATTCAACAATAAAATAAGAACTTGTCTCCAGGATAGGCAGCTATCAAAGTCAACGGGAGACACATTTTGGTTAGTTATCAAGAGTTTCACAGAAAGCCAGTTTGAGTGAGAAGTTCAAGCTCCAGGGGTTCCTGAATGGCTCAGTTTGTTAAGTGTCTATCTTCTGCTCCTGTCATGATCCCAGGATCCTGGATCGAGTCTCGGACTGGGGCCTCTGCTCGGCAGAAAGCCTGCTTCTTCCTATGCCCCTCACCCCACTCCTGTGTTTGTTCTCTCTCTCTCTTTTTCTCTCAAATAAACAAATAGAATCTCTCTTTAAAAAAAAAAAAAAACAAACCAAAAAAAAAACCAGTTCAACCTCCAAAAACTGGTTTACGCATTGGGACTTTTTTTCTTGCCAGTCACAACCATCACTTTCTTTTTGTTTGTTTTTTAGTAACCTCTACCCCCAGTGTGGGGCTAGAAATCACAACCCTGAGATCAAGAGCCACGTGCTCCACTGACTAAGCCAGTCAGGAGTCCCACAACCATCACTTTTTTCAAGATGTAGCTCAAAACTAGTCAGCCCCCAAAAGCTTTTCCCTCTAACTATACTCCACCATGACCGAATACTTTGTTTTCTATTCTTTCACATTAAAGAGATGTGCGTGTGTGCAAGTGTATTATTATACATGCAATTGTACATATATGTTATGCACACACACATACACAACAATATAGTTTGTTTTCTCTTATTTTTTTTGTCTGTTAAATTCAAATGTAAATTACTAATTCTCCCGTATCTCCCATAGAATAACTAGCACTGTATTGTACACTTAATAAATGCTTGCAAATGACAAAATGAATTCTTTGCTTTAGTTTAAGAGGACTTCAGCACTGAAATGAGCCCCTATGTTTGTGTGTAGGTTTTAATGGCTCATTTTCTTGTCAGACTTCCTCTGGTTATGAATGCTGTGGCAGCACCAACAATGTAAAAGGAAGATTTTATTGGAGAACATTTGGAGGATTAGAAAAATCTCCAGAGCCTTGGAAGTACCACACTGTGTGTTCAGAATTCTATTTCTTTCTGTCTCGAGATCAGACTAAGCAGAGAAGAAAGATGGCAAGATCCACAGGGTTCCATATGTGGAGCTGGCCCCGAACCCCCTTCAGAAGTAAATAGGAGGAAGGAAGGAGCATAATCATTAGAGGATTTATCATTCAGCTGTGTTAATTCTCCTTGGGCTGCAACTTTGCATATGAGCTCTTAACCCTGCAAAATGTATTACTGAATACATGATGAATTTAATTAGTTGTAAGAGTTATCCTCTTTCCTGGTTTTACTAAAATAACAAACATACAAAATACCTCAGGATAATTGGTCCATTCAGACTAAAAGAATTCAAACAGTATTCAATGAGATACTATATTGCCCATACCTTTATTCCTTTTTCCTCTAGTGAGCCAGGAGAGAGAGAAAAAAACAAAACAAAAAAACTTTTTCTTTTCTTTTCTTTTTTTTGCCATGGAAATTACTTGCTAGTATAAAGGGTGGATAAGGCACCCTATAGTGTTCCAGAAAAGATAATTTATCGACCACATTACTATGAAGACCCCCATTTTTTTCCCTCTGAGTTCAATCTTCTATTAAAATTGAAATTGAGGAGAGACTCTGAAGTCAGAATACACCAGTTCTGAAGTGACTGTCACTGTCCCCATCCCTCCACCTCTATCCAATTCACACTTTTATGATTGGCTTCCTTTTTGACCCATGCTTGTTAATTATATCCAGCTGTAGGCAAATTGCTCTTCCAAATTGGCAACACCGAGCTCTCAAGCTGCTCAAATTTTTTTTTCTTCCCTGGATAAAACCTTTGGAGCATGCATTTTCTTGACTAGTATTTCTGAACTAATCCCAAGTTATGGGTTTTTTAAAGGGTTCAAGGGACTCACAAAATAACTCTGGTTTTGAATACAGTGCATTTCTTCCATTTGATCCAAAATTACATAAGAACATATAGCGAGAGGAGTTTCTTTAGAGACTTAGGCACACAGCCATCACTATTCAGTTTGTTCCTGGATGTTCTGATGTCAATATCTAAGTAGTAATTGGCCAGGTCCCAGCACTACTCCAGGGAGCAATTGGGCTTTGCCCTACAGTGGAAGACCCACCACCCACCCAGAGCAACAGTTTCACAGACATAACAGGCACTTTTTTTTTCCTTTTCTGGAAGTCCCTGCTCTGTTCAAGGGCTTTCTTATCAGAAATTCCCTGCCCATCCCTTCCTGAATATATACATACCCATGCAAGAATATTACAGCAAGGAAATACTTTTCGGTTGTTTTTTTCTTTTTTTCTTTTTTCTCTTTGCAAAGAGAAAATAGAAACTCATTTCCACCTGCCTGCCTAAGAGGCGCAGTATGGTGAATCGGCATTGAGGATTTTGCCTCTAACTCAAATGAACATTTTTAGAGATGAGAATGAAGTGCATAGTCATTGGCGGGAAGTTAGGAATGAAATTCGTGGTCAGAATGCCCAGGTCTAAGAGATAACTCTGTTAATGACCAGCATCAAAACTTGACTAATTTTAATCCCTCAAAGCTTTGGTTTTCCTTGTCAGTTAAGTGAAATTAGTGATAGTACCTGCCCTGGCTTCAATCTTCCTGGGGTTTGATAGATGGAGGATAGATTGTGATCATGTGGGTGAATAGACATTACAAACTGAAAAGCATATGTAAGCAATTAATTGTTATTAACAAGCTGAGAATATTATTGAATTGCTTATAAACACATGCTGTGGGTGCTCATGGTCTGTCACTGGGTAAATAAAAACTTTGCTTCAGCTGGGTATAGATTTGTGCCTAATCCTTCAGTGGAATGAAAGAAGGAAACTAATACTCAGCAACTATTATCATCCAGACCCTTTCATATCTCTATAATTGAATTTATATCTATATTAAAAATCTATATACTTGACCCTTGAACAACTTGGGCTTGAACTGCATGCATCCACTTATATGCATTTTTTAAAAAAAATGAATATAGTGCAGTTCACTGTAAATGTATTTTCTTTTATGATTTCCTTAACATTTTATTTTCTCTAGCTTTATTATAATAATACAGTGTATAATACATATAACATACAGAATATATGTTAATCAACCATTTGTGCTAGCCATAGGTTTCTGGTCAACAGTAGGCTATTATTAGTTAAGGTTTTGGGGGAGTCAAAGTTATATGGGGCTTTTTGACTAGGCACTGTGCAGGAGGTCGGTACCTCTAACCCTTGAGTTTGAGTCACTGTATTTCATTTAGTTATCCGAAAATCTGATTGATTAGCCTCATTTTCATATGAAGGAATTGACATATAGAGATATTAAATGTTACCTGACAGTGCTTTCCAAACTCTGTTCCCTGAAATCTTACTTGTGAGAAATACTTCTTTATTAAAGAGTTCCATAGTCCAAAACTTTGAGAAACTTTGCATTCTTTTCCCCTCTCCAGATTCACAGTGCCTAATACCATATTGATAACCATGGAAAAACTACTATAAAGAGAAGAAGACTGTTTTGGTAAAGGAAACTTTTAACTTTGTTCAGTTCAGTGTTCTCCAAGCTTATCTGATCTTCAGACCCTATTTTCCAAACATACTTGGGAAATTTTGATAAAACTGGGATTTCACAGAAAACATTTTCTCAAATACAGATCTAAATTCATGACTGGAGTGACTGTGTGGTAAATCTGCAATCAGAATACAAACCTATCCTCTTTAAAGGATATACTCTCACCATACACTCCAAATGGTAAGAAAATAGAGAAGGGCAATTATGAGATTTTATTAGTCTATATCTACTACTAATTTTATCAATATCATGGTTAATTTTTTTCCATTCTTCATTATTTCTGTTGTAATTGTACTACATTTTGATTTTTGTCTTCTAATTTTTTTATTGTAGTAAAACATATATTGCATAAAATTTTACCATTTTAACCATTTTTAAGTACGCAGTCAGTGGCATCAGGTACATATTGTTGTATAACCATCACTACAGTGCATCTCCAGAACATTTTCATCTTCCCGAACTGAAACTTTGCACTGTCTTCTGATGTTTTTTACCCAACATTTTATTATATGCATTTTCTTATGTTGCAACTTGCTCTTTTTTTTTTTTTATAACTTTCATTTCTAGTGGCTGTGAGATATTCTATCTAGATAATGTTTGTGAATCTGCCTATTGTTAGACATTTATGTGATTTCCACTTTTGCTTTTTGGAAATGACAAACACCTTTGTGTATATACCATTTTCCATATTTTGGCTTATTTCCTTAGAATAGTCAGTAGATCAAAGAATATGATCATTTTAGTCATTTTTAAATACATGTTGACTAACTTTTTCTAAAAGTTATACCAAATTTATTATTCTTCTGTGGATTGATTGATATATTCATTTATTCTATTTTCTGTGAAATAAACGGAGATCTAGTAAGTTCTAAATACTTGCCAAATACCTTGTGGAGACAAATATACTCTACTCAAAGGATTTCAATCCACTCTGGCCAGTATCAGTTATTATGGCCAGCATTTGTGACAACTAAGGACAAAAGGACCGATTTACTCATCTAAAAGTTTTATTTTATTCCTTTGACTTCTGTTGAGAAGTCATTCTTGCTAGTTTGCTGATTCCTTTTCAAGAATTTTCTTGCCTGCTTCCCCTTAACCACTTTTCACTCATAGAAGTGCTGATGACCAAATTACTTAATCCCTAATCTTGTTTCCTCATTTGTCAAATGGGAGTAATAATTGTACCAATGTCAAAGAATTGTTGTTTGAACTCAGTGAGACACTGCATATCTTGTCAGAGCCTAGCACGTTCTAAGTGCTCTGTAAACATTGCCCGTTATTGTTATTAATAACAGGATAGGTAAAGTGAAATGAATCTTCTGTCAGTTGACCCAAGGAATAAGCAAGGTAAAAACTGTGGACTCTCCCCGACACCATATGTCAATTTTTCAAACAAGCATTTTGTGTGCTTAAATAAATCTACCAAGTCATGAACTTCCTTCAGCTTTCTTTCAAGAAAGTATTAGTATATGGGTGGTGGGTTTTTGTTTTTCATGAGGTATATTCCTGTTAAATTTTACGAAGTTCTGCTTACTCCTTCAAAAAGAAAATATATGACCTTCAGTATTTTATTAGGATTTAGGAATGTCCCTCAATCAAAGAAATAGGAACAGTGATATGTGAACAATTCTAAGTTAGTGAGTTGAAAAAAAATTATACCCTGTACCCTAAGGAAAAATGAATTTTACTGTGCTGAATTGAATTGAAAAGCGTTGGGCTAGTCAGTGTGCTAATGAGCCAGCCAGAAGACTCCAAATTCTGTTTAATCAAGCTTCTACTCTTAGCAAAATTTTTTAAAAGTCTTTTTCTTCCTGATTTTATACATATATATGTATATATATGTATATACACATACATATATATATTTCCGTTTCTATCATAAACTTGGTCATTAATAGCATATATTTAATTTGTATAGAGGAGGGATATATTGCTTGGTAAATGAATTATATGAATGTTAAATTGTATTTCACGTTGTCTTGTTTACAAAGGCTGAAGATATGAGTACCTGACAGATGTCAATCAATAGATTCTGTTGTTCTAGGAATTGTATATATGACAGTAAAATTCTCAATAAAAATATCTATTCAATTGTGACATTTATTTTATTTGAAAATTTTACAAAAATGAATATAGTGCACAACTAAATAGTCTCACAGAAGCAAGTACATGTGGCATATGGTGAAACCACTTCAAGCTGCTGAAGAACTAGCAAACTGTAAAATACTTTACTGTCATAATAGAACATCATTTTCCTCCGGATGAAATCATTGGTTGCCATTTTCATTGTCAATGGAAAGTCCTTTTGTTAAATACTTCTGTCTTAAGTACCCATTAGATATTAAAAACAAAGCAAAACACCTTTTCTACTCCAGCAGACCTACGGGAAAAGAAAACATACTAAGCCCTGATGCAGTTCTTAGGTTCTTCCTGAGGGAAGAAACGGAAAGAGGCCGTAAGGTTTCAGAACAACAAGCAAAGTCAGCGAAGCAGAGAGTAAATCCAAATAATGGGCAAATGACAAGTAAACCAGAAAGGAGACACGCCAGCTGCTCACACTGGAAAGTTACCGAACGTTTATTTTGGTTCAAGTTTTATTTTTATATCATAAGGAATAATAAGTTTTCTGTAGGGGTGGGGTGTCTTAGTCCTCATTACAGGAATAAGGTACAGTGAGTTTTCCAAGCAGGTGGGTGTTGCCTTAGGGCGCTTCTACACTCGCGCTTCTTCCTACCGGCATCCGCTCCCGCGGGACCTCCACCCAGGGACACAAGCCCAGGGCGCCTCTGATCCGGCGTTGGGGCTTTCTCCGCGCCCGTCCTCTGTGGTCCCGCTACACGGCTCACCAAACACTCGCATCTCAGACTCCCATTTCTGCAACAGGGCAGCCAGCGGCGCGGGTCCCCTTTCCCGCCCGCTCCCTCGAGCGGCGGCGGGCGGCGAACAAAGGCGGCGAGAGGCGCGGGGCGCGGGGCGCGCGGCCGTGGTTGGCGCGCGTCTCTCCGGCAGGAGGCGGCGGTGCCGCGCCCGAGCCTGCATTCCTCAGAAGCTCCCGGAGCCCGCGGGGCGACGTCACCCCCGGCTCCGCCCCCGTCCCTCCCCGAGCAAAGTAACTCTTGACTAACAGGAGCAGCCTCCGCTGAGCATGGAGAGCTGCTGCCGCAGCCGGCCGGCGACGCAGGCGACGCTTGCGCCCCTGAGGTAGTTTGGAGACCGCGAAGAAGGAAAAAGTGCCGGCGGGCGGCAGCGGACTTCCCGCCCTCATCCTGCGAGGCCCGGCCGGCACCTCAGTGGTGGATTTCGCGGCGATTCTCCGGGCAGCTCTTTGCAAAGCTGCTTGAAACTTCTCCCAAAGTCGACATGGATACGGCGGCGGCGGCGCTGCCTGTTTTTGTGGCGCTCTTGCTCCTCTCCCCTCGGTCTCCCCTGGGGTCGGCCCAAGGCCAGTTCTCCGCAGGTGAGTGGCCCGGAAGGTGGGCGTGGGAGCGGGAAGGGTTTCCGAATGCCGGACGAATGCCCCAGGCCCGGGGCTCGCGGGGGCTGAAGCCGGCTCTTCGCCAGGGCCGGGGTGGGGGCAAGGATTCCGGGGAAGCTTTGGCGGCCCGGGCCGGGGCACAGGGCAGAGGGAGCGATGTCCCCAGAGTTTGTGGTAGGTGGGACGCGGGGCACCGGGCTGGGCGCCACTTGGCGCAGGTAACTTTCATCTCCGCGACCCATTGTTCCTCTCGGAGGCTCGCTCGGGGCCAAGGCTGGCAGGGCTGTCCGGGAGTGTGGGGAGACATTGCTTTTCTTGGGAAACTGGTAGCCTCCGCGTCCAGCGCACGCTGCACCACGCTGGGAAAGAGAGAAGGAAAAAGTAGTTACGACTCTGGGGACGGGCTACTCTGTTGCTCGTGGTGTGGGCTTGTTGCTGTCTGCCTCTAGAGCTTTTAAGGGAAAGAAAGAAAGAAAGAAAAAAAAAAAAATACCCCCCCCCCCGGAAGCCATTGTCAGAAATGTGGAGACTGGAAGGGACTGACCTCCGCGCGCTTTGCCAGGTGCTTTTTGTCCCGGGAATAACCTCCCTTGACTATTGTCTAACTACTTCCCCGTCCCTCCCCCAGTCCCTTTCTCCTCCCCCAGTGTTGGCTGCTCCTGGTTTTGCCCTGTGGGTTAGGGCGCTGCGTGGAGTACGTTCTGTGTGTGTGCTGGCGGAGCCTGTAAGATATTTTGAAATATGATTCTAAGGACGCACACCGAGCGGCCCTGGGCAGCGAGGTCTGGGTGCCGGACGGGGGAAGCCTGACCCCGGCTTTGGCAACCACTCCTCCAGCGGAGGCACGGCGAAGCTGGCGCGGTGACCCCCGGAGCCCGCCTCGAAGCTGGGGGCTGCGAGCGACAACCGGCTGAGCCCAAAGGGAGGGATGTGGTGTGGTCTTGCAGGTTGGCTCTTTGGGTTCTTGGTAAAGCCACTCAAGAGAAGTCAGTGGAACCCCGTCTCTCCCAGTCCCGTCCTCTACGCTTCCAGTTTTGTTATCTTTTCTGTTAGTTGCTTCTTTCGTTCTCTCCTCTGGGGGCTCTGAAGTTTCACCAGGTGGATGCTGGGGAGCGGGCTCCCGGGCGCTTGTCTGCTGCTCGCCGGTCCTGACAACTTTCCTGGCCAGTTCACCCAGCTCAGCTTGGCTGGCAAGCGCATTTGCTGCCCTGGGTCTTGGTGCAGATGGAGACACATTGGTGGCCGAGGGGTGACGGAGAAGACCCGGCAAGTGACGGACGCGCTCTTGGCTGAGGCCGCAGAGAACGAACTTACTTTGCGCTTGTCAGTTTCTCTCCTTGTTGTGGCTGTCCTGCTTCCTGGAAATAAACTCAGATTGTGTGATCGCGAGTAATGTTTATTTCCCTTACATCCCCCCACCTCCCCTGTAGAACGCTGTAAAAGGAGTTAGACCACAGATTCAGGTGGCAGTATGTGTTGTGCACTAAGACATATTATGAAATGCAGCATGTAGAGGAAAAGCTGTGTATATTGGTGATGTATGCAGACGACAGATCTATGCAGTGAATGATCCGATGGCTTAATTTAATTCTTTCTGGAGTAAGCATTACTGCTGAATGCATCTCTGACATACAGTGCTGGTTGGTATTGGAACCATGCTTGATGGAAGTCATTATATGCAGGCAAGTTACAGTGGGTATTGATTTCTGCACAGTGTTTGTCACTGCATTGAGAGCCTACGCTTCAAAAGGCATGTAGTTTGTTAATTGAAAGTTTGGATTCTACCAGTTGCATGATTAGATTTACGTGTATTCCAGAGTTGCAACTACTAATGTCTCAATTGCTGATGGATATATTTTCAGCAGTAAAGAAACTTTTATATTTCTCCTTTCAAATGTTATTTACCTTTTAGTAAATACTAAACTCCCTCCAACAGAATGTACAGATGAGCTTTTTTGAACCCTGGAGGTTAGGTATCTCTAGTGAACAATTGTGTTCTTAGATATCCAGTTCTAAGTAATTTTACCAAATATGCCTGGCTTTGCTTTAGTAACAAAGCAAAACATTTGACTTTATGTTACGTTTAAGTAAGAGAATGTGCAGTCCTAATAAATGCAATTCTTGTAGGACTGTATCTCAACAAATTTGCCATTCAGGATTTACATATATGCCCAGAAATGAATGCTTTTTATTCCCCCTATTCAAAGTCAGATTGTGAATCTGCTTTTCATCATGAATTAAAAGTTTGTCTTGTAAACATTTTCATGTTCTGGTTATCCTAAGCCATTTGATACTCTACTGTCATCCGATTTTATGGCAGTCAGATTTGTTGTAAATACATAGATTCAGAGATTGAAGGTGTATACTTTCTTGCTGTTTTTTACTCTTAGATTCTACTTTAATGAACTGTTATTTCTTTTGAGAAATTTGAATAAAATGCTTTAAAAGTAAAACATATATTCAGAAATTTTAAATATCCTATTAAATAGGTCTTTTAAATCACATCCATTAAGGCCAATTACTACTTTTAGATATTATCATGTGGTTTCTAATGAAGTACACTTCAAAAGCAAGTTTTGAAATATAAGGATTGTTGGATATGTCATATACTCATCCAGTGTGCTTTCTTTAAACCACAAATTTAATAATATTTTTATCACTGTGACTTTTTCCTTAGCTTTTGGAATGAAAGTGAAAAAATGCTACATGTTGCATGGTGAGCCTCTTTAAAACCAGAACAGCCTGTAAATATCAACTTATGTTATTTTATCCTAATCTTTCACTTAAAATGATACCAATGTCATATCTGGGGAAACTGAGGCATAGAAGCACAAAGATGCACTGACATTCATGGGATTATGTAGCTGTTATCTCTTCATATTATAATGTAAGACAATATTCTGTCCTGGGACTCAGATGCCTGACAAAACCAGTCACACAGAAGTTACTTGGAAACTCAGCTTTCTCATCTGTAAAATGGAGATAATAATATCTGACCTTTCTACCTGGTTTTTATGAGGGTGGTATGAAATAATTTATGTGAACTGGCACTATAAGTTGTAAAGTATTATGCAGCTCTCTGGGGTATAGGCGTCATACATTAAGGTAACTAAGTGCCTTGGCTTTAGTCTCCTTTGCTTGCTCCCACACTTGCCTCGTAAGGATGGGCTGTTTAGGAGTGTGTGTGTGTGTGTGTGTGTGTGTGTGTGTATGTTTCTTCTGCCAGTCATTCATTTTAATCATTATTAAACATAAATATCCTATTGGCCAGACTATAATTTTATCAGTATAGTGAGATAAATTATTCTTTTTTCTTTTTTTTGCTTATCTCATGTAAATTGTTATTTGAGCTAATCTGTGGAAAAGTCATTATTAACATTCCTAGTATTCTAGCAATAGAAAAAATATATTTTTAGTCATTTGTTTAGCTGTTTGTTCAACTGTTGGTTGTTCAGCTTTTTCATCAGAGTATGGAGAAAAAAATATGCAGCATTTTAGATGCAGTCTTATCAATGACCTAGAGAGGGACTATTGTGTCTCTAGTATGATGTGAGCCTGGAAATGCAGCTCAGGATCCTCCTCACTTGATCTGGTTCCTGGCATGTCATACTGGAAGTGTGCCCTCAGACTTGATCCCTTATGACCTTGCAGCTCATCTAAACAATGCCCCTTTCCTGGTGTCTGACTCCTTGATGTCTCTGTATGTGAAGTTAATTCCTCTCATACTTACTACCTACTAGGAAAATATATCAGAAACAGCTTGTTTCGAGGTTTGCTTGCTGATTTTCTGGTTTTGATTGACCAGAATTGCTCAGTCCCTCAGTTCATTAAAACTATAAATTCTAACAGTGGTAATGATCTATAAGTGGACATTTCCAGGACTGCTTTTTCTCTCATTATTCTCCATATATCTGACTGTGCTGATTTTCCTGGATTGCAAGATGTCGTTTTGTGTCTGGCCTACCCAGACGGGAAGAGGCAGGTCTGGCTGCTATGTGGGCTTGGCATGTGTGCTGCTGACAGCTCTTCTCTTTGTATTCATAAATGCGAATTTGAAAAATAAATCAACCCCTCTGTGGCTCTGCCCCTCTCCCACACTCCTTCCCACTCTTCTTTAGCAACAACAAAGCCCGCATGCACATATACATCATAGTCTTTTTGTTCCCGATAAATATCTTTTGGTGCCGGACATGTTCTTAAAAACTGGAACTATGATTCAACCACTACCCAGAGCGAATGCCAGTTTTCCCATCAAATCTCATATTTCTACCGGTGATGGTTTACTATACATTTTTATGACCTTTAAAAAGCATTTAATTCGTGTGATATGGTCCTATATAGTGAACCTGTGTTGTTGCCTACCAATGCTTTTGAAGTGCCATGATCTAGGTCTGCTCAAGGTGGTATTAAAAACAGTGTAAGTCATGCTAAATATGGATGTACTTCTCAGAGGCATGGAAAATGCTGTCCTCATCTGCCCTGTGCTATTCCCATTTCCTCTACTTGCTCTTCATGGAGGGCAGGAAGAGGATTGCTGCACAACTGGGAGCAGGAAACATCAAGAGAGTTTACAGATTGTTCTTAAAGACAAAACAAAGAACACTAGGATTGTGTGTGTGTGTGTCTGCGTGTGCGCGTGCCCGCGTTTGATCTTTTATTTACTTTTCTCAAGAAGGAAAAAAGCACCTTATTTTTGATTTGTTTATTGGAGTCAGCCTTTGCCTTCGTCCAAACACATTCATTTCTTATTCTGTAGATGTAAAAATTTCCCTCTGTGTATTCCTCTCAGACTTTATCCTTTGATCATATGTATTTGTTTTGTGTTCCTTTATCAAATGGTGTTTCTCTTTCCCTAAAAAGGTTATAATTGCTTTTGAACATGACTTGTTTTTTCACCAAAACTCAGGCTGTTTGTCACGGGTTACTGAACAATGATATCTTCCCAGTTCATGATGTCTTAAACTAGTATTTGATGACAAAGTAAGTCAGTCTGTCCATCAGGCTAATTTTAATTTTAATTGAAGCCAGAAATAAAGTTGTAAATCCATGAAACGATATTTTAATGTCTCAGAGTGTTTGTGCTTAGGTATTTCTGAATGAAGAGAGACTTTCCTCTTTGTAGGCGGGGACAGGACAAATTTGAGGACCACATTGCCTGTTATTTTGAGAATAGTGAGATAAGCATACAACTATGCTTTGGAAAATGGAAAAAATGGAAAAAAAACATGTTTGAATCTTTGATGATCAGTGAGAACTCTGGAGGTAGTTTGTAAACTTTAGGCTGTGTTTTTATGAGCACTGCTCTTAAAGAAACTTCATTCCACACAGGTTTTTCTTAGTTCCACGAAGATTCTGTTGAGAGAGGGTTGTTTATTTTCCTGAAGTATTCTTAGGGGAATTCTTTTGTATTTAATATTTTAGTAATAAAAACTGAACGTACGTAATTCAACTTAGTTTTGTGAGGTTTTGCAGAATGTTGAGGTTCTGGGAAAACAGTGGCCGGGGTCGAAGCTCATATCGATCCTGTCGTGGAATGTTGCCATTTCACCACTCTACTCTGCTTGGAGTTTTTTGGCATTCTCAGCTGTGTGTTGATAATCCATAAAAATTACAAGTGGCTTATTTTGTCACTTACAATTGTTTTAGGAGCAAATTAAGTAGTCCTGAATGAAATAATCCATGTTTCTACTTTATATGATTGTAGAGCTCTGTTAATAAAAATGATGAGCAGGGCAGTGCTGGCTGAATTTTTCTACAGGTTAGTCATTCTAGGAGTTATCTTCTTAAGAGGAATGCAGATAGAAATAAGGCCCAATAAAAGAGTGTCTGGGTGAGTTATTATTTGCATTTATTTTGCTGGGAAAGCTGAAAAATAAAAGGATGTATTTTGTAGATACACACACACACACATCTTAATAGTGATAGAACTTTATTGTCCAGAGGTTCAGATGAGAAGGAAGCTAAGGACACCTACAGATGGAATCAAACTCCTGTACTAATATTTTGGAAAGAGTATTGAAAACAGATAATTACTTTGCCTGTTTCATAGATGAAAAAAACTGAAATGGAAAAACGAACTATATAGTCTATAATATATTGTACTATACTTTTAATGAGAAAATAATATATAGATTGGTATCTATTTATATAAATCTTTCCTAGTGCAGCCTGCTCCTTACCAGCTGCTTGCCAAAGGCCGATTCTCCAAACCCTATCCAGAGCAGCAGCTGACCAGCTACAGAAATTCCCCTAATCCTTGTTGGGTGGTGGGGTGACCTAGCAGCTGCTTCCGATGGCCACAGCTCCTCGATGTGATTCGCCTTAGGTCATTCAACAAATTCAAGAGTAGAGAGGGAGCCTTTCTTGTACCCTCACAGCCCACCTCGGGATTGGTGGCTGACTGCCTCATGGTCAATGGATTCATTAACTCCAAGGTGCCCTAGAATTTTGCTGCTTGAATTGTGGTCCATGCACCAGCAATGTTAGTCTTGGGAACTTGTGATGATCTTGTGGTCACTTATCAGAGCTCTTCTCAGAGCTACTAACTCAGAATCTGCATTTTAATAAAATCCCCAGGTGATTTGCTTGAACACGTAATATTGTGAAACACTGCTTTAGGACAAAGAAAGCTCAGCTAGAAAAGATTTGTCACATGCACTTTCCTGTATAATTGTAAGAGTATTGTGAAGGGATTAATTACAATATGAAACAAATTTCCCTGGAATCATATTTCTGATCAGTATTTTCTTAATTATAATTTAATGCCCTAGACATATCAAAACAACAGTAATATTCACTTTTTTTAAAAAAAGAATACTCAGACGATTTTGGAAGAAGTAGTTTCATAGGAGAATAAAAATAAGGCTAAATGGTTTTGACTATGAACGTGTTGTGTGAGGAATATTTAAAGGTAAAGATATTATCAAGGAACCAAACATAATATAGGCCAATAATTTTTATTTAGCATATTGATATGTTGATACAGGAAATTATATTCCCTCTGTAGTAATAGTAGAAGCAATTTCTTGTTTTATATTTCTCTTTTTCTTGTAAGTGTAATATAAGTATCTTTGTAATGAGGAGCTCATTTATGGGACAGTCAAATTTAATGAATGGGAGTTAGGTAGAATGCATTAAATATCACTGGTGTTCTTTTTACTATCTTTTGTGCTCATACTTAAGAACAGATTCTTGTCAGTTTTCTCAAGAGAAAAATTATGATGTAATAGACAGTGTACAGATTCATGTCAAAACACGGTTTTACTCGCATTTTATAGCTTGCTTTAGCATTCTTTTAGAAAATGAATTTTCCCAGAAGACCTAGTTGTCTTTTTTTTTTTTTTAAAGATTTTATTTATTTATTTGAGAGAGAGACAGTGAGGGAGAGCATGAGCGAGGAGAAGGTCAGAGGGAGAAGCAGACTCCCCATGGAGCTGGGAGCCTGATGTGGGACTCGATCCCGGGACCCCGGGATCGTGACCTGAGCCGAAGGCAGTCGTCCAACCAACTGAGCCACCCAGGCGTCCCCCTAGTTGTCTTCTTATTAATGAGGCTGTAAGTGTGTTTTGTTAATCCATTTACTATTCTAAAAGTGTCTACTTTGGCTGGCTGTTTTAACAGTGAAGTCTCTGATTAAATCACGACTGCTATATTTGTTTTTGCCATTCACTAGCGATTCAGAATATACTGGAATAATGACATGGTTATGGCAGAGACTAATGAAAAACAAGAAATATAAATTAACGTTAACCCGTAATAGTTGGTTGTAGTATGCTATCAGGAGCTGGAGTTTGGGGCAAGGCACAGCAGAATTCTCTGCGCGTTTGACAGGAAATGAAAGTCTCTTAACCCGTGTTGTTTGAAATACAAAATATATAGTTGCTAGATTCATAAATAAGCTACAAATCAATGATCTCCCCATTTACTTACTCTAGACACTGGCATTTAAAGGAAGAAGTTTAACCGTAGATAGATAAGTGCTTGAGTGGAGCTTAGTGATGGAGAAAAACCCAGAAAGGTACTTCCATACATCTTAAAGAGCTTTAGAGTCTGAAGAATCTGACTTGTTGCATTTTCAATTTTACTACAAATTCTAGAGCTTTCTCTTTGTACTACTTCTGTTTTTATTCTTGTCAGCAGTAATTAGGTTCATTTATTCTCTCACACGTTGGAGAAGAGCAGTTGGAAAACAACAATAGGGACTGCCATGTGTTGAGTGCCGATGACCTGCCAGGCCTCATGGTCAATGTTTCACCTGAATTTACATCCTTGTGAGAATCCTTGAAGATTGGAATCCTTTCCACTTTGCAGACTGAGGACTTGAGAGGTTAAGTAATAACTTGCCTCAGGTGACAATGTGAGGAACTACTGGAACCAAAATTCATTATCAAATATATATATATATGTGGCAGTTAGGCATTTTTTAATTTTATTGTATTTTATTTTTTGGGGGGGGTTGCAGGCATTTTCGGTTTAGGCATTTTTTGGGCAGGAAATACAACTCAGACTGTTTACAACAAAAGAGGAATTTATTTTCTCTCCTAACTGATGATTCAGGTATAACTTGACATAGAGTTCACATAATTCCACTGGGGTATGACCTCTTTCTGCCCACTCAGCTTCCCTGTGGGGCATTCCAGGAGGTTCATTCTCAGGCTCCATATATAGCATGGTAGCTTTGGCAGCTTCCATACCACGAAATTCTTGGTTCAAGTCTGGTATGAAAATGTATACTTTATGTAGTGGTTGCACCTGCAAAGGCCCAGAAGTTAACTGATCAGATTCAGTGAATCAGAGGCTCCGGCTGAGGGGAAGTAAGTGCCCCTATTGGCTTAGTTCACAGGATTCTGGGTTCAGCTTTAGATCCTCACTGAGGTCACATGGACTGATGGGGGCACTGTGGATCAAACCATCAGTTATCAACAGATACAGGGATGGCTTCTGGAAATACCACCAAACTACAGTGTGGTTGCTCAAGATGGAATTAAATGAGGCATAAGAAGTAAAAGCAAAGAAAGTGGGGTGCATCTTTTGAGGGGGAAGAGAGTATATGGTGAGGAAAAGACAGTTGCATCAGATGGTTCCCAGCTCTGGATCCCTAAGTAATAATGTTAAGAAGACATGGTGGCCTAAGCTGTAGTCTCTAAGGGGAAGAGGGTGGGGGAGGTAGAAGGGAAAGAGGTACTTTGCACCTGGCAGTTTTGTGTGCCTTGCAGATCAGCAGTTCATAATTTTCAAAGTGTTCTTTTTTGTTTATCTTCTAAGCCGTGCTTTAAAGCATGAATTTTTATTGTTTTCATTATTTTATTTTCTTTGCCTCAGTATTGAATAAATCAACATTAAAAATACACAGAATTTTAAGTGCTGAAAAGGACTTTAGGCATTAATGTCCTTTCATTTGATATCACTTGTCCAAAGTCCTACAGCTTGGAAGAACTTAGCTTAAATTCAAGTTAGTTTTTTTTTTTTTAGGATTTGTTTATTTATTTTAGAGAGAGAGAGCGAGTGCAGTGGGGAGGGCCAGGGTGAGAGGGAGAGAGAGAGAGAATCTCGAGCAGACTCCATACTGAGTGCAGAGCCTGACATGGGGCTCAATCTCACAACCCTCAGGGTATGACCTGAACTGAAATCAAGAATTGGATGCTTAACCAACTGAGCCACCCAGGCGCTCCTCAGATTCAACATTTTTATTTTTAGGTCACCATTGTTGCCAACATATACATTGTTTTGCTTAATGGTAATTTATATAGGTGGTTCATTATTTAGAATTTTCTTTAATTATTTTGGTTTGTATTTTAAAGTTCTAAAACAATGTTTCCAAAAGCAAAGCAGACTTAATGATTGGCTTTAATTAAAATTTTAGTCCAAATATGAGGTGATAATAATTAATATGTCTGTGAATAAAAGACACCATTTTAGATAACTGCTTGGTTTTCAGTTATCGTATATATCCTACATATGTACATGAATAGGTATTTGCATGCATGCATTTGTTTATTTTTAATAGAAGCCAGAAGGTAAGCTAACCTCTGATAAATGATGCTAATTGACATAGAGAAATAGAACCTAGTTACCCTTCACTTTGGAACCTAATTTTGAAAAAACTCAAGAGGCAAAGGTGAACTTGTTTATAATTTGGATCTTCTCACCTCTGCTGCCTAACTTTCTAACGCATATCTGCCCAACATGGGATATTCAAGAGTTGCTGTATGATAATTAAGGTACTAGATAATGAATGAAATGTACGGAAGTAGCAGCTGTTTGCCCAGCCTTCTCCACTTACAAGGAAAGATATATCCAGCCTGTGTTAGATACACACCCATGCTGGTGGCCTAAACCTGAATGTGACTGAAGACCAGGGGCTCAAAAGCGGTTGTGTTGGTTTAGACCAGAGTATTATCCCCTTCTATGGCTGGTAATGGCCCTGCTCTGGCCAGAGCAGCTGGCCTGGCAACGTAGGGGTGAAGATAGTGGTTGTGGAAGATTTATTGACTAGAGCATGACTGGAGGCTTCTGTTCACACACCTTTAAGTGTTATCTTAAATAAGTTACTGAATTATTATTTTTTTCCCCTGTGTATTGCCTGCTTTTTCTGTGACTTTTTTTTTTTTTTAAAGATTTTATTTATTTATTTGACAGAGAGAGATCACAAGTAGGCAGAAAGACAGGCAGAGGGAGAGGAAGGGAAGCAGGCTCCCTGCTGAGCAGAGAGCCCCATGTGGGACTCGATCCCAGGACTCTGAGATCATGACCTGAGCCGAAGGCAGTGGCTTAACCCACTGAGCCACCCAGGCGTCCTGTGACTTTTTTTTTAACCCCTTATTTATATTCTTATCAAGTGTGATTCCTTGAATGATAAGTTTTGTAAGTTTGCCTAACAACCTGGTGGGTTGAGGCAGAGTGCTATCCAGGGTTGGCCCATTATTGCCCCTTTATCTAAACTGACATTTAAATACTTAGGTAATATATGAGGTCAAGAGGTTGGCAGTGACCAGCTTCAGATAGAGCAAAAGGTTCTTTTAGAGAGCTATGTAAGAGTCCATTCAGTGCATGGAGCATCGGGCTTGCTATGACCTTGTGCCAGTCTTAATTTTGTTACTTTCTGGCACTGAGATCTGGAGGAAATTCCTTTCTGCTGAATCCTTAATTTCCTTATCATTAAAATAGGAATATTACAATGAAGAGTGATTATAATATCTTCTCCAGTTACTCAGTAGGACAATTATGAATAATATTTTCTCTGGTTACTCAATAGGACAGTTTTGAAAGGTAAAATTGAAATATATGTGAAAGTATTTTTTAAATTGTAAACTACCATAAAATATAATTTATTTTGGGGGAATAGAAATTTTGATAAATTGTTGCAGAAGGCAAAAATAATATGCTGAACAATGGAAATGAAACCAATAGGTGCTTTGTATATTTGTAGTTATACATTGCATCTGTTTGCATATCTAAGGTTTGGGGAAAGTGGTATAATAAGGAAGTTGGTATGGTTCTTGTGAACACTGAGAAGATTTGTCATTATGTATCATACAATGAACCCCCCAGATTCATTTTCACCCATATACTTATTTTCTCTCTATATAAGTCAACTTTACTCTGATGCTACCAAATAGTATTTGTATTTTCTTCAAATATGTCAGTAAAGGTTACATGATTATGGAAAATTTTTTTGAAAAATTTTTGACCAAATGTTTTAAGGGTTGTAATCATATACGGCAAGTTTAATATACAGAATAGTTTTTCCTTTGTGTATTTTCATGAAGAATTGGAAAATCCTTTTGATATCTGAACTGGTGTGCTTGGCTGGCAAGAGCATGATTTAGATAAGGTTTGTATGTCTTTTTTTTGTTGTTGTTGTTCCAGATGTAGGTCTGTTCTTTGTTTTTTTAATTATTATTTTTTATTATGTTATGTTAGTTACCATCCCCATACATCATTAGCTTTTGATGTAGTGTTCCAAGATTGGTTTGTATGTCTTTATTTTTTTATTTAAAGATTTTGTTTATTTATTTGAGAGAGAGAGAGCATGAGAGGGAAAAAGGTCAGAGGGAAAAGCAGACTCCCCATGGAGCTGGGAGCCTGATGCAGGACTCGATCCTGGGACTCTGGGATCATGACCTCAGCCAAAGGCAGTCACTTAACCAACTGAGCCACCCAGGCGCCCTGTAAGTCTTTATTTAATTCTTCCACTCCGCATGTTTTTGAACATTTGCTAACTGTCAATGCTGTGTCAGGTCTTGGGTATGCTGGCAAGCAAGCCAGGCGTGGTCCTTGAACTCTGGCAATATATGTGACTTTTATGACTATTAAGGAGTGGTAATCTTTGCATAGCTTCACATCTAGCAATGCATTGGTGAAGCCTGGGGCTATTCAGTAACTGACCATACCTCTGCCCTGTGGCTTGGCAAATCTCAAAGTGCACGCTGTCTCTCACAATTTGCTGGTTTGCTTTAGATGTTGCCTGGGAGAATCCAGTGTGTCAGCAATCTTTCCATATCCTTGAGTCTACACACAAAAAGCTAGAAGCCTACCAAAAGAGCATTATGCAAAAATTTGCTGCAATGATAATAAAATTCCATCAAGTGGAATTTCCCAAAAGTTGAGTAATCGGAAGTGTAAGCAAGTGTAAACAAGTTGGGCAGAGGAGAGGGCACATTTGTTTTTCTAGAGGCTCACAGTCACTCATTTATTCTCCCTCTGGGAACTTGAGCAGGAAGGTTGTTGGAGGGCAGCCTCATCTAGGTTGTATGTAAATGTACATTCACAGTGTTCTGATGCAGAGGCCCTGGTTGGTTGGCTGCAGATTCATGTTTGCTGCGACGTACAGCTGTTTATCGACTGCCTCACTAGTCTCTGATCAGCCTTCTCTCTGCTGCTGCTTCAGGGAAGCTCATTGTCCCAAGGAGTGGGCAGACCCTGGGGAGAGAGGCCAGAGGCTGGCAGAGAGTGCTGGAGGCCCAGAATCAGTGGGCTGAGATAATCCCCAGACTGTCCCTGCACCTGCATCCTGGAAGAGTCAAATTCAATTCCTAGTGTTTTACTCATTCATTTTGGAGGGGGCAACTGTATTGTCATTTAAATACACCTGTTGCTTTACCAGGAAGTGGGGATTTTGAACCTCTGTATTAGAGGAGGCCCAAATGACCTGCAGTGTGTGAATGAAGGAGATAGGTAATTTTGGATATGTACATTTTTCTAAGGAAAAGTAATCCCAAATTCCATAGGCCCAAGCTTCAAAAATTTAGAAGATCTATTTTATTTTTAAGATTTTGTTTTTTTAAGTAATCTCTATAGTTAACATGGGGCTCAAACCCATAACCCTGAGATCAAGAGTCACATGTTCCACCAACTGAACTAGCCAGGAGCCCCTAGATTTAGAAAACTTATTTTAATTTAGTTGAATCAGTAACATTTTGTGTCCATTTTACATTTACACAAGGGGGAGTGGAATGCTTATTTCCACTTGCAAAATATATAGCATAATGTTTACGATCACAGACTTTGGAACCTGATTGTGCTTGAGTGTGCATTCTGGTTCCAACATTTTCTTGCTATGGGACCTAACCATGTTCCTTTAGTTTCCACACCACATCTGTGAAATGGGATAATATCAGTCACCTACCTGTCTTAGATGTTGGTTTTTTTTTGGGGGGGGGGGAAGAATATTGAGTTAAAGTGCTTCAAAGAGTGCTGGACACATTAATAAATCATTCACTTCAGCTTGTGTTATCATCATCCTAATGAGTGGACTAAATTAACCCATGTTTGCACAATATCCTATCCCAGGCTGTTATCTTTAAAAATAACTGTAATATCTTTTACTTTAAAATAAAACCAGCATTGGGGTGCCTGGGTGGCTCAGTAGTTAAGCATCTGCCTTTGGCTCAGGTCATCATCCCAGGATCCTGGGATCCAGCCTTGCATCAGGCTCCCTGCTCTAGGGAAGCCTGCTTCTCCCTCTCCCAGTCCCCCTGCTTGTGTTCCCTCTCTCACTGTGTCTTTCTCTGTCAAATAAATAAATAAAATCTTAAAAAAAGCAAAAAAAAACAAAAAACCAGCAGACAGTAGACAACAGGATACCTGAAACAACTCAATATATTCATTAACAAAGACCAAAGCAAACATTAGAAAGAGTATCATCCAGTGTTTATGAAAACAAGTGGCAAATTTATACTGATTCCTAAAGAACCAAAATCTTAGGATAAATGACCAATAAACCAAAACAAAAACAAAAAAACACAAATAAACAAAACCCCAAATCTATATTTGTAGAATGAGAGTACCAGAAGCATTAACTTTTGGGTATAAATACCTCAGAAATCTTTGCAAGATGCATTTAGCATTTCTAATCCACGTTGGAGAAGGTGGGAAAATTGATGCATTACAGAAACAAGCATGTTTACTGCCTGGACAAATTTAATCTCAGATAAAAATACAAAATTCTAATTTGGGAATACGATTAAAACCGGCATTGGAGCAGGCAGTTGAGCAGTGAAATCTCTGCCACTTAGAAGAAGTGTCCATCCCAGTGATACTATTGTCCAATCTAGGACTAGCACTCAGATTTAGAAATGTGATAATAGGTACTAGCAGAAGATAAAGAGATGCCTTTTTAGTTCCTAAAGAATGTTGTTTCTCCAAGGGTTATGAAATGAGAAAAAGGTATCTGTACTGTGCTGGCTGAGTAAATGAATTACTAGTATTTAGAATGTCTATGTCCCTGTGAATTCTAGATAATGTTTTTGTTTTCCTTGCGAAGGTTGCTCTTGGTATTTAATCTTCTCAGCTTCAGGTAGTTTCAGATCCATTTAAACCCCAAGACTTTTTCAAGCCACTGTCAACAGGGAAAAGCCATTTTAGAATCCTGGCATATGGCTGCAGGGTCTGCCTAAACTTTTGACAATTGTTAGCTCTGTTACAGAGTTGCTCTGCGGCCAGTCATTGTAGAGGAAATCCTCTCTAAACTGCAACAAGGATTTTATGTTCCACTCAAGCTTTAGATTTCTTATATTCTCACTTCCTTACTGTACCTCTTCTAGCTTTAATTGAAATAAACCTCCCTTTTCCTTGAGTTATACTGATGAAAATGTTTGCTCTCCAGAAATAATTAAAAATTCCTGTCAACTTTCTTATCAGAGAAGCTCTTTGCTCTGCAGGTTTGAACCTCGCTGACGTAAATACTTATATAATATTCAATTTACCATAATAATGTTATTTTGTATCTTGACTGGATGTTCCTGCTAACATAGGTCTTTGTGATTATGGTGGCAGAAGGTGTTTTTATAAGCTCCTCTCCATTTAAAAAGTTACTTAAGATGTTGTCATTTTGATGCAACATTTGACCAGGTTCATAGTCTTAATAGAAAGGAACATAAAAAAGCAGCAAAACAAACTCTTGCAGCATATGTAAACTTAAATATGGAACCATTCAAAAAGGGGCTGTATAGTGGACTGCCTGTTTTGAGCTCTGGAATCATGACTCAGCGGTTATTTGGAAAGCAGACTGGTTCTTACATATGTCACAACATGTACCTAAAGGGTATTGAATTGGAAAAAGATTAAGAATGGCAGATCTATGTATGGAATGGAAACGGTATATAGCAGACAGTACTTAAATATAATGTATATAGGACTTGGGGTGCCTGGCTGGCTGGTAGAGCATGCAATTCTTGATCTCAGGGTCCTGAGTTTAAGTCCCATGCTGGGAGTAGAGCCTATTGAAAAAAAAAACAAAAAACAAAAAACAAATATATGTAAAACATAGGAACTGTAAATTCTAACCAGTGTGGTTTAGACTGGCCTTCTTGTCTTTTGGCATGAGGAAGTTGGAGAAGCCCGTAATTAGGGAATGTTAGAGCAGATACATCAGAAGGACCCAGGTGCTTTGACTTCTTGCTTAGATTTTGCAAAGTAGGTTTCTGGCTCATTCTTTTTTTTTTTTTTTTTTTTTTTTTATTTGACAGAGAGAGATCACAAGCAGTCAGAGAGGCAGGCAGAGAGAGAGGAGGAAGCAGGCTCCCTGCTAAGCAGAGAGCCTGATGCGGGGCTCGATCCCAGGACCCTGAGACCACGACCTGAGCCGAAGGCAGCGGCTTAACCCACTGAGCCACCCAGGCGCCCCAGGTTTCTGGCTCATTCTTATCAGGAAGATAGGTCCCAGGTGAGGACTGAGAATTTTTTTGAGGGCTGTTGTTCACTTCTTTAGCTTAGGTACAGGAATCTATAGGAAAAGGCTCTGGATTTCCCACAGTTACCTTGGTGATCACTTAACATACCGTTTAAGATCTTTCCAGGTCTCTCAGCAATTTGCTCACAGTTTGGAGTAAGGATACCTCTAGAAAGAGGCACTTCATCCACCCCCATCACTCATTCATAATTATACCACAACTTCTCCAGTTGCAGCACATTTTAGGAGAGCATAGGGGCACCTCTCTGGCTCAGTCCATGGAGTATGTGACTCTCGATCTTGGGGTTGTGAGTTTGAGCCCCATGTTGGCTATAGAGATTACTTGAAAAAAGTAAAAATAAAAACAATAGTTTTCAGAGTGCCTAGCTGGCTCAGTCAGAAAAGTGTGCAACTCTTGATCTTGGGGTTGTGAGTTCAAGCCCCACGTTGGGTATAGAGATTATATAAATAAAATATATACATAATACATACAAAACACATACATAAATAAAATTAAAATAAATAAATAAAAAAAGGCATGTAATTTTATTATCTCATGTTGTTGCAGCACCTGGGTGACTCAGTCGGTTAAGCATCCAGCTCTGGATTTTGGCTCAGGTCATGATCTCAGGGTCATGAGATTGAGCCCCGAGTGGGGCTCAGTGCTGGCTGGGCATGTAGCTGCTTAAGATTCTCTCTTTCTCCCTTCCCCTTTGTGCCCCACCCTCCCCCCTTTATTCTGTGCATTATGGCAGTGGACTTGAACACTATATGACAGCTTCTTGAATATAACATCCTTAAGCTTGTGATACCAGTCTAAATTATTAGCATATTCTTTTTGGCAGTGCCTTGTTTGGGACAGATGACATTGATTTGTGCATTCATATGATTGGTTAGGATCCCTGTTAGAGAGACTGGTGAGCTAGTGGCTTCTTCATTCAATAGGATGTATATGGCAGAGCTTGTCTCATTTCATGTTAATTAAGTTTACTAAATATTGAATTATTGTCCATTTTTGTGCCAGGCAGTGTGTTTAGCAAAGAGGGCAAAAAAATGAAAAAGTTGACCAAGTCCCTGCACTCAAGGACCTCACAGACTATTTGGAGGATCTGGAAATAAATGAGTTATAATTCAGAGTGGGAAGTACAATGAGAAAGTACCATCTGGATATGGGGAAAGGATAGTCACTCACTGCTGATCTGTTAGGCTCTTCTGGATCAGAAGGTAATCAATGGCAAATGCTCAAGAACAATGGCCATATTATGCTCATGGAAAACTGGGGAAATAATGGTGATGATGATAAGTGCTTAAAGTGGGATTAAAAAAAAAAAAAAAAGACCCACAATCAGGTTTTAGCATTTGCCAATTTCCATGGTCATAAATGCTACCACTATAGCTGATATCAAATTACCAATGTGAGTGACATCAACGGACACAGAGTTGGGAAGAGATGAGTAGTTGCACACCTTTATTCAGTGTTTGCACCATACAATACAGGAGAAGTAAATAACTTCAAGAACATAAAGATAATATAATAATAGTAAAATGTAGTAAAATATTTGGGAAATTATGTATTTTGAGTTAATATAGCTGTTTTAAGTATAGTTTATTTAAGTGTAAGTTGAAATAATTTAATTTTTGAAAATGGCTGTTGAACAACAACTGGATGATAAAATTGCTGGAAATTTTAAGAGTTGATGGTAAGGAGCTGGTATGGGCTGGCTCTAGCACCCACTCAATGTATTATAATCTTGGATATGGGTCAGATGGGTACAGTGAGTGTGAATCCTCTTTAACTATGAGGCTTTTTGATAACAGTCTCCCAGTAAAGCAGAATTTAGTGTGAGAAAGACTAGTTCACATTGAAACGCATTGGTGAGGATTTAGTTTCTAACAAGGCCTAGGTTCAGAGAGAGGAAATGCTGAGGTCAGAAGGCTTTGAAAGCCATCTGCTATGGCATCTACTCTCAGGAAAAGTCCTAGGAAGACTTTTATCTGTTGAACTGAAGTTTTCTCACTGCACAGGGTGATTATCTTTGGTCATGAGTGTTGGTGTGAGTAGTCACTCTCATTAAGGACTGTTAACTTAGAGCCATGCTAATTATACTTAAGTAAGTTTTTAAATGCTTTAGAATTATGTACATTTTCATGCTAAGCACCATCTTTTCCAGAATATTACACAGTAGGTGGTAGGTTTCCAACCAGTAGAGCTTTAAAATTATTATGTAATCCTTATAATAACATATCACTGTGGCAGACAAAAGCACCGAACATTTAAGTTACTCAGAAATATTTGAAGAATAAACATGCCAGTGAAAGTGAATGGATTTGCATCCCAGTGTGCTTTACATTGTTGCTTTGATGGGCTTTTTTTTGATGTATATGAAATTTACAGCTACAAAACCTACATTTTTTTATATAAGGCATATATTTCTTAAATGTATTTGAGGTTTTTTTTTTTTTAAGATTTTATTTATTTATTTGACAGAGAGATCACAAGTAGGCAGAGAAGCAGGCAGAGAGAGAGGGAGAAGCAGGCTCCTCACCAAGCAGAGAGCCCGATTCAGGGCTCGATCCCAGGACCCTGGGATTATGACCTGAGACGAAGGCAGAGGCTTAACCCACTGAGCCATCCAGGCGCCCCTGTATTTGAGTTCTTGATTTAATGATCTTTTGTTGTTATTTCTCACTGAATTATCAATTGTTTCCAAAGTTACTTCTGAAACCATTTTGCTTATCTAAAATTCTTTTTCATCTTTTAATCTCTCCCAGTGTCACATACAAGTAGAATGTTGTTTCAACACATGCTCTTAAATTTATTTCCGTAAGACAAGAGTATTTCATGTTCTAAAAAATGTCATATAAGTTAATCCTTTGGTGCTAAATGAAAATTCTTATGTCCTGTATGCTTTTGTTAAGCTTTACCCATAAAGAAGTTGGTGTCTAAAAATTAGATATTCATACTTAGGGAGTATATTGTAAGCTATTTTGTGAAATTGGCAGATTGTATATCTTGTGTGTGTATGTTTGTTTGTTTGTTTTTGGTAGGAAGGAGTGTGTGTGTGTGTAAATGTGTGTGAATTAAGTTTAGTAATCTAATGACAAAGTGCTACAAGGCTCTCAAGTAACTTATTTTGGCAAAATGCGTTTCTCTCTGCATGACCTTTCTCTGTATATCTTACATAAAATCTTTCATATTTGGAAAAAAATCTTTCCTCCTTCACATAAGGACAATTTTTAAGAATTTGGAAGCACTCCAGACTATGATTTAAAACTAGGTTTCATAAAAATTTTTTCTCGTTTGTTCAAAACAAAATACAGATTTTAATTCTTAATTAGTGGTCTCTCTTACTTGAAGAAACCAAATGGGAAAAGAGAGACAAATACTCTTTAGTATTATTAATAAAGGTGCAGTACTGGTTTGGCTGGACGTTTTATTTTTCTGCATTTAAACATGATTATAGGAAAGAGGCATATGTTAATATAAACTCTTAGGGACTTACTTTATAATGAATTCCTACTGTATGACTGGGATCAGTAAATGTTAAACTCAGTCTCTTACTTTTTTGCCTATAATACTATAGCTATTAATTGATATTCAGAATGGTGACTGAATTAGCTAAGCATAATAGGAGATTTAATTATGTTAGGTATACTGTAGTAATTCATAAGTCTGGAAAGCTTACCAATAGTGGCCACAGTGACTGAAGTGAAAGTACCTCCCCCTACTCCCCCCTCTGCCCCCATTTCTGAGGTAATCAAATGATTATTACATTATCTAGGACAAACCATTTTAGAGGATTTGTTTTTAATAGACAACTTTTCCTTAGTATTACTTTCCGTGGCAGCACTGTTCATCAGGGCCTGATAAAGATCTGTAATTTGTTTCTCACTGTCTTAAACACTTCTTCTTTTCCTTTTTTTTTTTTTTTTTAAAGAGAGGGAGGGGAGGGAGGGGCAGAAGGAGAGGGAGAGAGAGAATCTTAAGCAGGCTCCACACCCAGCGTGGAGCCCCATGCGAGGATAGATGTGGGGCTTCATCTCACAACATTGAGATCATGTATGACCTAAGCCAAAATCAAGAGTCCCACACTTAACTGCGTGAGCCACTCAGGCACCCTTTGCTAGCTGCTTCTTTGTTGAAGCCTGACGATATGACAACAATGTGTGGGCGTTAGGATTTTACCTGATACTGTGTCAGAACCTGGAGCCATTGGTGTACATTTTTCTGGGCTCTTTATATGTCTTTTCTAGACTGTCATTTCAAGGGAGAAAAAAAAAAATCTTTAATGTTTTAGAGCCTTAACCTATAGTGACATTAACTTCCAAAAATACTATTTTCAGTAGCTAAAATTTTGGTGTTTAATGGGTCTAGCACTGGGCTAAGTACTTTATAAGGATCAGTTCAGTATTTTCAAACTGCATGTAACCACCCATTTTGTGGGTATAAAGTTCAATTCTGTAGGTAGCAGCCAGCTTAAAAAACAAACAAACATGAAATAGAAGAGGTTATAACAATAATAATAAAAATAGGCATGCATACCATGGAGGAAGTATTATTTCATGGAACTTTGGTTTTAATTAATAGATTTATATATCTTTTTCTCTGTGTACTGAGTCACAGCATGAAATGAATTTCTCACTGTGGGTCTTGCCAAAAAAGCGGGAAAGCACCACACTTTTTCATATAATGGTCACGATAGTCCTATGAAGTAACCCAGGGCAGGTGGTGTGTGCAAGGTCACACAATTTATAAACTCTGTTGTGGCACTTTTGGTGTATTCTAAAGAATGCAGTTTTGCCTAATTTGGTGAATGAGTGATTTAATTTACCTGGGTCTGTTTCCTTATCCTCTGTTTGGGGATGATGCAACTACCACACTCACTATTTAGAGGGTTTTAAGGATCAAATAAGGTAATTTATGTGAATATGCTTTCCACCTTCAATGATCTGTACAAATGTAAGTTATTATTATAATGACTCACTCTTCTGCTCTTCAAATACTAATTGAGATCCCGGTTTGACTAGAGATGATTGAATTAACTATCTTTTGTTGATACTTAATCAACAACCAGGGGGTACCTGGGTGGCTCAGGCTGTAAAGCATGTGACCTTTGATTTTGGGGTTGTGAGTTCAAACCCTGTGCTGGATGTAGAAATTACCAAAAAAAAAACCAAACAAACAAACAAAGAAAACCCCCAAAAAACCCCCAAAAAACAAAAACAAAAAAAAAACAAAAAACAAAGTAATTTTCAAACTGAGAAGTTTACAATCCAGTGTTTCAGGAGTAGAGATCACTTCTGCTGGGTACTTTTTATAGCTTTTGTTTCTTGTTTATGACAGAATGTTGTAGTGAATGAAGAAGCTATGATTTTTATTTATATTTACTTTTCCTATTTTGGTGTTACTCTTGACAAAACAACAGAAGGAAAATGTACTTTGGACATACCTGTACAAACTCATTATTTCCATTTGTCTTCAAATAAACCTGCATCTTGATTTAAAAGAAAATACTATGTAAATAAAATTTGATTTAAAAACAAAACAATGGTGATACTCAATGGAACATCTAAAAAATTCTGAATAAATCTATGTCCAAGACGTAACGAAAAACAACAGCCATGGAACAAAAAACAAATACTAAACCTTCAGTTGATTGTACAACTTGCAAGTGGAGGTATTTCAATAAATAAAAGCTAGTAAAATAGCTAGTTGTCTGTCTTCTGCCTGTCTTCTATCATTCTTTCCTTCTCTCAGTCAGTCATCTTTCTATCTATGTACCCATCTACCCAAACTTCTTGTTTATTCCATATTTATTCTGCAGCCCAATCCCAGGATATAATGATATAAATATGTGTATTTTGCATTTTGTATGTCAGTATGGCATAACCACATAATTCAGTGTACATCCTGAAGTCTTAGAGTTATGAATATATCATAATTAGACATTTAGAGGAACAGGCAGTTATCTGGACAGAGGAGCATTGATGCCTCTGTTCTCCATCAGCCCTTTAATGTAGTCTTAGGAAAAGCAGAGGAGGATATTGGGATGCAAATTAGGTGGAGGAAGGCTCTTTGCCAAGTGTTGTTTATTGAACAGAGTAAATGTCTCCCCAGTGGGTTGGAGCTGGTTGTTTTAAGTGGGCAGGAAGAGCAAGGGTTCTTCCAAGTGCTGAGGTTTCTCAAAGAACTACCCCAAATGTAGATTCCCTGGGCCCTGGTGGGAGGAGCAGGCCTGAAGGCTCCTCCCCATCCAGTAGCCCAGGTGGAGAGGATGATCTGTTTTGAAACTGGGACTTGTCCATAGTTTGAAAGTTAGGCTCCTTGGAATGGAAGCTAGGCTGTGATTTATTTTTTTAACAACTTGACAGAAAGAGAGAATTAAAGAAATAAGATGACTACAGTCTCAGGGGATTTATTTATGGTTCCTAAGAGAACTAATTGTTTTACTTTTTCACACTTCAGGTCTGAGCCCCATGCTAATAGCAAAGCATCCATACCTGTTCATGAGAAAAATTCTCTAGAGGAGTTATGTTAGTCAACATGTTAAAAAAAACTTACTATTAGAAAAAAATACTTCAAAGTATAAAAACATATTCTTTAAATATGCTCTGCAATTCAGATTTTAAAACAATTCACTGAATAACCTTAGCCCACCTTCAAATAATGAGATTTTATTTTATGTGTTAGCTACATGTATAGGGGAAAAAAAATTCTGGTAAGTGGTAATCACATAAGCTTTAGATCCAGACTAAGAGAACAGGGATCATTAAAATATGGGTGAATAAAAATTGGGAGAGAATGTGTAAGGGTGTTGGAGTAAGAAATAAAGGAGGGAAAAATGGGAAGAATTCAGTCAAAACAGGAATGCTGAGGTATTTAAATGCATAACTCATTTTGTTGTTTACGGGATTGTGAAATTTTACTTTTACTCATTTCAAAGCAAGATGAAAATCTCAAGTATTTAGAACAATTTTATTTCTGTCTAGTTGGTGTTAAAAGTAGTTTTTAGTGTGTAGCCAGGGGTAATTAAAATAAAGATATTTAAAAAGGAGCTTATTTTTTAATGTTACTTGTTCCCTTCATTCCCTGGAATCCTGAAACTATCAAGATTAAGATTAGTGTTCTGCTACTGACTCCACTGGCATGTTTATTTTGTCCGTCTGAAGAGAAAACTTAGCTGCTAGTAGTACAGAACACAGCCATCTCCAATGTTGACAATTGATATAAGGCAATTTTATAAGTGATTAATCACATGCTGTGACTGTGTATGTGGGAGGGTTATGGCATAGAGTTATTTTGTTAGCTTGTTTGGCTGTTACCCTTTTTATCTTGTAAGTAACCTAATGTTTGTTACCCTTAATGTTTTACTGATTCTGAAGCCACCTTGGCCTTCTTTAATTTATTGTGATGCCAAGTATTATAAACATATTTCGAGTAAAGTTTTCCAAGGGAAACTATGATCTTCTTTGTTTATAATTTTATAACATAAGAATAATTCCACCAAAAGAAAAAAAAGAGAGAAAGAAAAAAAAAATTTTTTTTTTTTTTTTTTTAAATAAAGATTTTATTTATTTATTTGGGAGTGAGAGACAGAGATAGCGACAGAGATAGCAAGAGAGAGTATCAGTGGGAATAGAGGAAGAAGCAGACTCAGTGCTGAGCAGGAAGCCCGATGTGGGGCTTGATCCCCAGACCCTAGGATCATGACCTGAAACGAAGGCCAACTGAGCTGCCCGGGTGACCCCCAAGAAACAGACTCTTAACTATAGAAAACAAACCGGTGGTGGGGGGATTAAAGAGTACACTTACCATGATGAAAATAAAGACCAATTCCGCAAGCCACACCTGAAAAAGTTACCTGACATCACCATTAGTTCATTATCATACCTTGCATCACATTTACGCTTTTTATAAATCTAGAAGCAGTTAGGTTGGTTTATATAGTATTTATTTGTTTATACATTAAGATACAGTGAATATTAAAGGATAGTAATTTAAAGGGCTGTATATATTATTACTAATGGTTAAGTTGGAGGAAGTTATATTATTTCAAAGATTGCAGTCTTTCTGATCCTCTGGGACAAGACCATCTAAGCATTAAATCTGAACCTCCAGACCTGGTCATACATCCCAAGATCCTAAATGAAATTTAAGTTCTAGTATCTCATTCTGGCCTAATATTTTACATTAAAAAACAGTCATTTATTAAATACTAACTGTATGTGTGTACTTAGCTAGAAACTGTCAGAATATAAAATATATGATAAGTTCCTTTGAAGATTTATTTATTTATTTGAGAGAGAGAGAGGTCAGGGGTTGAGGGGGTGGATGGGGCACCGGGAGAGGGAGAGAGAATCTCCAACAGACTCTCCGTTGAGCATGGAGCTGGTCATGGGGCTCGATTTTACCACCCTGAGCTCGTGACCTGAACTGACACCAAGAGTTGGACACTTAACTGACTGTGCCCCCCAGGTACCCCAAATACATGATAAATTCTTTAATAAATAACAAGCATGGGTAGAATTTTATAATTAATATCATTTGCCTTCCACTTTGCTACTGGATAGGGTTTTAGGACCAGCCACCTGTCTGTCCTACTTTTCTACCTCAATATTGAGGAAAAATTTTTTTCCTCTAGCTGTCTCATTGCTGGACCCTACAATGAGACTTCCTCATTAGCACTGCTTCTTCTAAGATTTTGGAGGACATTTTCAAAGAATCCTTAAAGATATGTTGAGCACCTTCACTATAGCATGTTTTAGGAATGAGGACATGATCCTTTTCTTTCTTTCTTTCTCTTTTTTTTTATAAAGATTTTGTTTATTTATTTGACTGACAGAGATCACAAGTAGGCAGAGAATCAGGAAGAGA